>NC_141918.1:49201893-49504924 GCF_057802395.1 Ceratotherium simum simum | reverse complement strand
AGCCCTGTGGGCTCACTCAAGCAATTAGTCCACTTAATCCTGAAACCATGTCCATGAATTAATGGACCAGATAGTGTGACTTACTGGAATAGAACCATCTTGTTTAGGACAACAATATAGCCTCGTATGTCTCACTGGCATTGTTTTTACATTCTAAGATCCCTCAACTAATAGTCCTATCGCATCTCTTTTCTCATTCCCTGCATAGGGAATGTTGTTTTTGTTTTTTCAATGGACTTTAATTTTTTTTAGAGCACTTTTAGGTTATAGCAAAAGTGAGATGATGGTACAGACATTTTCCATGTACCCCCTGCCCCCGTACATGCATAGCCTCCCCATTATTAACATCCCTCATCAGAGTGGTACCTTTGTTACAATTGGTGAACCTACATTGACGCGTCATAATCATCCAGAGTCCATAGTTTACATTAGGGCTCATTCCTGGTGTTGTACATTCTATGGGTTTGGACAAATGTATAATGACATATCTCTACCATTATAGCATCATACAGAGTAGTTTCACTGCCCTAAAAATCCTCTGTGTTCCACTGATTCATCCTTTCCTCTCCCCTGACCCCTGGCAACCACTGATCTTTTTAGTGTTTCTGTGGTTTTGCCTTTTCCAGAATGTCATATAGTTGGAATCATATAATATGCAGTCTTTTCAGATAGGCTTCTTTCCCTTGGTAATACACATTTGTTTTCCCATTGTCTTTTCATAATTTAATAGCACATTCTTTTTAGTGCTGAATAATACTCCATTGTCTGGCTATACCTCAGTGCATTGTTTCTTTCTAATTTTTTCTTCTGTTGGACTTGGGTCTATGGAGGTAGGGTTCTGATGTTTGGTTCCAGGCACATAGTATGCACCTAATTAATGTTTATTATGTGAATAAGTGATAAGTGAGTAAATGAGACACAACACTTTCTCTCCTTTTCCTTATAGTCTGTCCTTCACCTGGAAGCAGCTTCCAGATTGGATAAGTTTGTGCTCATGGGGTGAAGGATGGTATGTTTCATTTTGTTTTTTTCCCAACTAGTCTGCCATCATTTCTTAAACTCAGAGGTCAGCAAACTATAGCCCTTGGCCAAATCTGGCCAGACACCTGTTTTTGTAAATAAAGTTTTATTGGAACACAGCCGCACCCATTCCTTTATGTATTGTGAATGGCAGCGTTAAGTGACTGTGACAGAAACCACATGGCCTGCAGGTCTGAAAACATTTACTGTCTGGGCCTTTACAGCAAAAATTTACTATTTTCTGCTCTAACCCAGGGAAGGAGCCTAAGGCTGAGATCAACGTGGCAAAAGTGATCACTTGTAGGAACATTTCCAAAGTAGTAGCTATTAGCTCCTTTCATGAGAAAATAAATTTCTGAGATTTATTTTGATTTGTATCTTGAATATAGAAACTATAAAAGAAAATCTGGTGAAAGATCTGGTTGCTTTGTTTTAGTAATTACAAGACTGATGATTTTGACATAACTCATTTTTGGATTAAACAGCTATTCTCAACCTCGTACATGAATCAGAATCAACTAGAAGGCTTATTAAACTGCAGAGTGCTGCCCCTCCCCCGGTGAGGTTCTAATTCAGTAGGTCTGGATGGTGATCCAGAAGTTGCATTTTAAACAAGTTCCCAGATGTTGCTAATGCTGCTGCCCCGGGGGACCACACTTTGAGAACCATTAGTTTAGAACAATGCTTCTGAGCCTTAGCTGTGTCTCAGAATCACCCAGGGGGTTTAAAAAATTTTTCTTTTAAAAATAAAACATGCTTTGGCCTCAACCCAGACTTACCAAGTCAGAATCCCCAGGGTTGGTCTGTATTTTTAAAAGAATGATTCTGAAGAATACGGAGTCATCATGCTTTTAGAACTATCATTTGGGCTCTGCTTGTTAAAGTGTGTATAAGATGTTTTGACTAATAAGTTTAAGTAACAATTAGATATAAATTTCATTACATTCTCAGTTTTAAGAAAAGCTATAAACTGGAATGTTGTTTATTGTATGTACGTTACGTTTATTTATCAGTGGACTTCAATAAAACTATAGTCCAAAAAGTACACTGTGTTCAATTCAACAAAATTCTTTTTCTTAGTAAATTTGCTAAGTATTAGTTTGTAAATTTTGTTTTTTTACTGTGTAAAATTGTAATTCTATACTTGATAATTTCCCTTTCCACTTTTCTTGAAAGTGAGTGAGGTTTTATCTGAAGGGGACAGGAACAACTCACATTCTGCCACCTTTCCATGGTTTCATGGTAGCAAATTTAAATGTCAAGTGCCTTCTAGAAATGGCACGAGAGAGGTCTTCTTTCCTGGCTCTTCCTTCTCTCTGTGCAGGGAGATAACATCCCTTAACATCCGGGCAGGTGTTTGTAACAATATAAAGCCCTGTGTTTGTGTCTGTGCTTTAGTTTAGAGGCCTTGCTTCCCCTCTGCCACAATTTCAGCATATATTTGTCCATGTTCATTTTAATTCTGTTGATTGCTATTTGTAATGTTCTGAAGCTGAGGATTATGCCAGAATACCAATAAGGCAAAACAACTGTGAAATAGTAAAAATAGAAGAACCAGATCTTTGGTGGTTTGGCAGCTAATGTAGTAACCTTGAAAATCGTGAGCCGTACAAAGAACTCTTAAGCACCGTGTTTATGAAGGGAAAGCATTTCCATCATGTTTTTGGTCTGCAGACTTTTTAAAAAAGATTTTTGGCCTTAAAAGGATAGGAACAAATACCAAAAATTGGGTTTATAGATCCCCAAATCCATACAACAAAATAGCCATCAACTTCTTAAACTACATATTTCTACGTTATGGAATCCTGATGATTACTAACATAAATATGTTTGACAAATGGCTTAACAAGAATAATGTTCTCAAGTATGGACGAGCTCGTTTTTTAAGTGCATGTGGATTAATTCACATTTCAATCTGGCTGTCTTGAATGAAAATTTTCACTCTTTTTTTTCCTTGTGTTTCATTAGAAGATTAAGAAAGGATATTTAGAAGCTATTGTGAGTTCGGTGGAAATGAAGACCTGTTATTCTTTCCTTTTCATGAACTGATGGACGTGACTTGCTTATGCCTCAGTTACCTCGATGAAGAGGGGCTTTTATTCCTAAGGATTTATTTTTATAGCTTCTAGAAAGCAATAGCACTCAGGAAAACCCCAAAGTAATGGAGAATGTCAATTCATTATCCTGTGGTGTTATTATTTTAAGCACACTCATTGGAAGTGCAAGAACTGGTTATTCAACTAGAAGAATGGCTTGAAATAGAGATTCTTGATGATAATATTTATTTATTAGTGCATCGCTTTTTGCCTGTTTGAACTTCGTTTCTCAGGTAGGAATGCTCTAGATTCCTTCTTCATGCAACAGATGGGGCCGGTGTCATGGGTGCAGCTGAGGGCTCTCCTTGTTTTGAGAGTAAAACAAAGTACTCCCTGTTGCTTTTTGCATTGCTCTTGGGAATATTGTTTAGGTCAGTGGGTTCCCAAAATGAATATGCTTTCCTCCACTTGAATGGACCATGTGCTTGATTTAATGCTCTGCTGTCGCTGTCTTGAAATGTTTAATACTTTTTGAACAAGGGGCCCTGCATTTCTATTTTGCCTTGGACCCCATGAATAATGTAAGTTATTCTCGCCCATAGGAACTCTATCTTATTCATCTTTATTTCCCTGCAGGTTTTTAGCATGAGACCTGATGTACAAATGAGTGAATGAATGAATGAGTGCTCCCCTGTGCTAAGACCAAAATGAAGTAGTGTTGTTGCTTTTTGCATTGCTCATGGGACTGTGGTTTAGGTCAGTGTGTTCCCAAAGTGAATATGGTTCAGACACAGTGAGTTGGATGGCTGAGTGGTTGGATAGGAGTGATGATAGAGAGTGAACATTTGAAAAATACAGATTCTCTGGGCGCACCTCAGTCTTTCTGAATCAACATTTCCTGAGAATAAAGGTCGGTAATCTGTGTATTTAAAAGCTCCTTAGGGCCGGCCCTGTGGCTTGGTGGTTAAGTGCGCGCGCTGCGATGCTGGCGGCCCGGGTTTGGATCCCGGGTGCGCATCGAGGCACCACTTCTCCGTTCATCCTGGGGCCGAGTCCCACATGCAGCAACTGGAAGGATGTGCAGCTACGACACACAACTATCCACTGGGGCTTTGGGGGGAAAAAGTAAAATAAAAATAAAATCTTTAAAAAAAAAAAAAAAAAAAAGCTCCTTAGGTTCTTTTGTGGCTGTGCATGGACTGTGGTCTTCTCCCACAGAGATTGCTAGGCCTGCAGGTCTGTGCCCAGCCGTGGATGTGTGTTTCTGCTTTGTCTAGGTTGTCAAGAAAAAGGCCTATTTCAAGTGACATCAAGTGAAATTTAGGAGACAATGGGGGATAGCCGGGCCAAGAATTAGTACCACACACTCAAGTCCAGGATGATACTGGGCGATACCAGCAGGGCTGCCATTTGTCTGATTGCTCCTGCCCCCACTGGAAGAGAAATGGTGCTTGTGCAGCTTGTGCTGACCAACTCCCAAAGGATGAGGTGAAGGGTGGTCTCACAGACCACACTGCAGCATGAAGCACCAGCTGCCGCAGTCCACTGGCCTCCTCTCAGGTTTGGCAGGATGAGCTCTACTTCCAAGGGGAGGTAACCAGCGGGGAATGGAGTATGGGAAGGCCCTGATGGTCAGCCTGGAGCCTTCACGTGCACTTTGGATGTGGGCCTTGCCAGAACTACTACAGATTTGGGGGGAGGGGGTAGGAGTGGAGCGGAGGATGTCTAAAGGGAGCTGTGGATGTAGGCTTGTCCTCACAGTACTAAAAGATGCTCAGGTTTTCCTTTAGAAAGCAAGGCTTCAGTGCGGGAGTACATCTTACGCACGTCATGGGACAGAACGGAGCTGATTTTATGCATCTCTTAATGAAAATGAAGATACTTGTAAGACATAAGTCTCTCGATACATAAAGAACCTTGTAACTCTAGACATGATGGAGATGTACAAAGTTCATGTTGCTGAATGAAGCATCCAGTCTATGAGAAACACAGAGGTTTCAAAAGGAGAGGTGGAACCATCCTGAAATGTCTCTTGCCCAACAGGAGAGTTGTGTCTTTTGAGAGTGGGCATCCTCAGAGCTCAGGAGCAGGCCACTAACAGCCCAACACCACACCACTGCTATCTGTCATCGTCCATGAAGAGTTTTCAGATTAAGACATGTTTACCGAGGCAGAAGGCTGGTTATAGAGGGGTAGAAAGGACGATAACCAACAGCAAGGGATTAGGGAAAAAACTATCCAGAAAGAAAAAGTCACTTTTTAACCACATGCATGATTTCATTCATTACTCAGTAACTATGCTCTGAGCACCTGTTTTCTGTCAGGCACTATTCTAGGCACTAGCATACAGGGGAGAGAAGACAGGTTAATTCCTGATGTCATGGAACCTGAATTTTGATGGGGAAAGAGAGACAATTAATAAACATATCAGAGTTATGAGTGCTGTGAAGAGAATGTACATAGTATTATGCGAAAGATTGTGGACCTCACAATGAGTGGTCGGAGATGTGGGGGTATCCTCCTCTTCCTTCCTTCTATGCCAAATATAGGTACTACACTTAACATGTTAATTTGTCAGGAGCTCAGTTCCCTTATCGTAGCAACCGCTACCGAATTCACTTTCTTGGCCAGGCCATTGAACAGGCTTGGCTGAGTGGATGATTTAGGGAGACTTAACCTGAGTCTAGTACTGTCTATTATGTCAGTACTATGATAACAAGTAGCCTCATATCAGTTGTTGGATGTGTGTTAACTGAGTGCTAAAGAATGGAAGATTGCACTAATGTTACTATCTCCCTTTTTCTTTTAAATGTGTTTGGCTGACTTGAGGAAAAAAAACCCAAAATGCCAGCAGGTGAAGTTTTCTTCTGTTAATATTTAGGTTGACTTGTGTCAGATTTCCTCCTTGTTTTATATTTACTGAAATAAAGAAATTGGGACTGCCTGATGAGTAAACAAAGAGATGACATCTTTAATATTGAATATTATAGAATAAGAGAAGAATATGTGGAATTAATCAAGTGAATTTCAGAATATTGCATATTTTTGTTATAAATTTAATACATTGTATATTTTGATTGAGAAGTTAGACCCTGTGGGATAATTGTTTTTTTGTTTTTTTAATCAAGGCTTATAGAAATTTTGAGCATCATTACAATGACAAAATACAGAGCTAATACGTTATATACATAAGAATGGATCCTTATACCTTTTGAGTTCTGAATTAGATAATATCAAATCTAACTTTTTGTTGCACTGATATAGATAATTTTAATTTTTAGAACACCAGTTAGAGAATCCCACAGAAAAATCATGAGTAGATGTATTTTTAAATTTTAAATAAATAAGTTCCTAGATTTACCAACCAGATTTGTGAAGTAAAAATATTTGCTTTAAATTCTAGAGTTTTCAGTATCTTGGACCATCTGATCCAATCACTCTCATTTTATGTCTAAGGAAAACTGAGACTTAGAGAAAGTTAAACAATTTTCTTTAGGATCTGCGGGTTATTTCACTTTGAAGTATTTATAAGACACCATTTCAACCATTTATAAGTGGAGGGGCCATTTCACATAGTGGTTATAAACATTCCTGGATTGGGATTCTGGTGTTTTGTGTTTGTTTTTTGTACTAGCTCTGTGAACTTGGGTAAGTTACCTGATTTTTCTGAGGCTTCAGTTCCTCATCTGATCTCATCTGCCCTCCTCCCTCAGGGTGTCTTCCTGGGGATTAAGTGACATCATAACCACAAACATGCAGCACAGTATGGGGCATAGAGAAAGACATCCAGGGAAAATTATTATTATCACTTAAACTAAAATAGAAATACTTCTGTCAAAAAGATCTTTCAAGAAGATGATGTTTTTAAACAATATTTATTAGAAACACCTAAAATATAGAAGTTTTCCTAGTTATTTCTCATTAAGGAAATCAACCTCTATACTATAACAGTCTTTTTGTTGAAACTTTAGGTTCAGTTACATATCAGTAGTTCTCCTACAGTGTTATTAGTACATGCACCAAGTAAATGCCTTTTGCTTTATTTATTTATTTATTTTTTATTGCAGTAACATTGGTTTATAACGTATAAATTTCAGGTGTACATCAGACTTTTTGCTTTAAATTACAGCTAATACTTAAACAACGGATAAATTAGATAGGACTTGCTATGTGCCACACTTAATCCTCACAAAAAACCAATGAGATCGGTGTTATCATCATCCCTATGTGCGAGATGTTGAAACTTCACCACAGAGAAGTCCAGCGGAAAGTCTGAGGTCACTTGGCTGGTAAGGGGAGAAGCTGGGATCTGAGCCCCCTGTCAGCACTGGAGCCACTACTCGACCTGGGAGCACACTTGCTAGTTGAAAGAAAGGAAACTCCACTTATTGAACAAAACTGTATTTAATTTGCCCTAAAGGGTGCTGATCTAACCAAGTATGGGCTTCTGAGGATTCCATTTTATGGGGATAATTATACAATATTAAAAATGGCTGCCATTAATTGACTGCTTCCATGGATCATAAACTCTACTAGGGACTCTGCACGTTCCTTTTTTTTCCTCCATAACAACTCTCTGAAATAGCTATGACGATGATGATAGACAGGATGTTATTGCCCATTTTACAGATGATGGAACTGGGTCTGAGTGAAATATATAACTTTTCCCAAATCACAGAATTATCTATCTCACTCCAAAGCCACTGTAATACTTAACTTTCTATCACGAATATTGTGTATATCTCAGTTCTGTGCCACTGAAACTGTTAAGTAATGATGATATGCACCGTAAGTGCAGTAAGTCAACAAGGTATGACAGAGAATGTCCCCCACTTTCCCAGAATAAAAGCTAATCCCATATCTATTAATAATTATCTCTGTTTCACTTTCAGAAAGCAGCGAGTCTGCTTCATACAAAAATGAGGGCAGGGCTTTGGACCAGATGATCTCCTTCTAGACTAAGGCTTTCTTCTCCCAGCCAGGATGAGAATTTAGCTAAATATTCCCTAAGTAACACTAGATGGCGCGTGAGAACAAAAGAGGTGGCAGACATTTCTAGGATACATGCAACCCTTATTTTGATTTGCAATAGAATTTATTTTCTGAAATGAATCATTGATGATTTCAGGCTACCGATAACTAAGGAACATCTGACCTGATATTTTGCCAATATAAAACTCTGCCTTATCTCCAATTTGGAGTAGAACTTTAATAAATCTAAGTTTTTAGATCTAAAATCTGAAATTCTTTATTTTTGGCAGAACATTAACCAAACAGATCTCCTAGCATCATTTCAATTAAGTAACTCTGGCCCTACTATAGCAAATTAAAGTAAATTGAATATCTGAAAAAGATGATATAGTCAAGGAATACTCCTACGAGCTCTATAAAATGAATTTCTTTTTTTTTTTTTTTTTGTGAAGAGATCAGCCCTGTGCTAACATGTGCCAATCCTCCTCTTTTTTTCTTTTTGCTGAGGAAGACTGGCCCGGGCTAACATCCGTGCCCATCTTCCTCCACTTTATCTGGGACGCTGCCACAACGTGGCTTGCCAAGCAGTGTGTCGGTGCGCGCCCAGGATCCGAACCGGCGAACCCCGGGCCACCACAGCAGAGCGCGTGCACTTAACCGCTTGTGCCACCGGTCCAGCCCCTATAAAATGAATTTCTATGCTTTTTTGGGCATTACAATAGATGTCATCAGGACACAGGCTTGGGACATTATTCAAGGCACAAAGAAAATAACCAAAAAGGGTACATTTATTCTCTAGAGGTCTTTGTTTTTAGGTCATGAAAATTCCAGATTTGGGGCTCTATTAACTCAATTTATTTGTATTTTCAACTATTACTCATAATTTTCTTCATTTCTCTTTTGATTGTCTGTGCTTTCTTTGAGGAGTTGTAGGGAGGCAGGGGAAAACCAAAGGTAGAAAACAAAGGAAAGAAATTGCAAGGGTAGAGACAAAGAATGAAGTATTCAGATTAGGTGCCCTGATGCGACCCAGGTCAACGCAATTTCACCTCATTTTCTGAATGTCTCTGAAGAAATAGAAAAATAACAATGGACAGAGGATTAATGTAAGCCCTGTACCTTCAAATAAAAAATTTGAAAGGGACACACTAGCTTTGTTAATTTTTAAAAACAGCTTTCCAGGAGAAAAGAAAAATAGCATCCTTAAGGGCGTGCCTCATGAGTGTCTTTGCTCTTCACCACTAGGTAAACCATCCAGGTCTGAACACTTGGAGTAAAGATGGGCTAAGCACATCTTTTGAAGCAAATTTAAAAGTTAATTTATTGAGTACTTTCCATGTGCCTATCATTTGCTCCTGTTTCTTTGTATTATTTCATTTAATTCTTCCAGCTGTTCTATGAAGGAGGGTTCAATTCTTATCCTCAATTTATGGATGAGAAAACTGACGCTTAAGGAGGTAAAGTCACAAGCCCAGGGTCTCATGGCTATCGAGTGGAGGAGTCAGGTCTATCTGATTCTTTGTGCCCAGCTTCGAACCATGTCAGTATGGTCTTCCCTTGAGAGAAGTGTGGGATTTGACAGCCAGACCTATGCCGTATTGTGAAGTAATTAGATATTCTCTCAATATTCTTATATTTCTTTCTCGCTCATACTCCGCTGTCCTCACCTCCCATCCTAGTGGCCTGCTGTTTCCAAGAGAACCTTGGACACTATAGGCCACTTACAAAAACAAAAAAAGAAGCTGTTTCACCAGTTACTGTGATCCCTTGCAGATTACACATGCTTGAACTCAAGTTCTAATGTTACTAGCCAGATAAAGTGGACTTTTGCATGTCTAGGGGCTGCTTTCTTGGATTTGAACACTGTTCTTCCCATTCAACTCCAAAATTATATGCAACTCATCACGTAGAAATGATGAACCTAATCTTGAGTACCCTGATTTTGAGAGGGTAGCACAAATATTGAAAAATTTCAGGAAGGAAAATGTGTTTTGCTTAGGCTCCCAGATCATCCGTTATATGGCAGCAGGCATTCCCACCTACATGCTGGCCTGGTCCCTAAGAAAGTTATGTACAAATTTTTTTAGTAAGTTAGGTGAATGGGTAAAAGATTATTAAGATGATTGTGACATATGTTATTTTGGCCAAGCTCCACGGAGGCCTTGGAGAACAGGATGTGGTTCCTCGTATGCTGAGTCAGCTTCGTGACTCGCTGGGTGAAACTGGGCAAGTCTCTGATTCTGTGGTCTCAGAACCTCATGGGTAAAATGTGAGGGTGGGTCTTGATGGGCCTGAACATTTGTCCAAGCTCTAACCTTCTAGGATTCTTTGAGGCTCCACACTTGAAGAGAGTAACCAAAAGTAGGGCATGTAATTTTAATCACAGCCAAAAATTATTTCAGGACAGTGTTGTTATAATTAATATTCAAAAGTTCTTAGAGATACTTAGATGAAAGCTCAAAAGGAAAGACGATCACAGTCTAGAAAAGTCAATGAGTAATTAATTGCAGATGACTAACGTTCTTCCTCCCTCTCCCCTCCACGACAGGAGCACAGGAATACAATAAGCAATAAAAGCTCTCGAACTCTTCCTGGCATGCCTAAGAGAGCTGAAGGACATTTCTGATGTGATTTAGCATGCTTAGTTTTCTATCCTTGTTAATTATTGTGAAATAGGATCTGCTTAATATCTAGTAGTACTTCTAACCTCATTTGTAATTCTGAACAGTCTAATAACATCGTTTATCAACAGCATCAAATAACCACAAATTTCGTTTCATGCAGCAGTTGGTAGTACTCCATCTCTCCTGCTTCCTCGGTTCTATATTTCTTTATTGCACTTTCATGATGTCACTTCTATGTGGAATCTAAAAAAACAGAACGTTAGACCACACTGGTGGTTGCTGGGAGTAGAGGAAACGGGTGAAGACAGTCAAAAGGTACAAACTTCCAGGTAAAAGATAAATAAGTTCCGGGGATGTGATGTACAGCATGGTGACTGTAGTTAACAGTACTATATTGTATATCTGAAACTTGCTAAGAGAGTAAATCTTAAAACTTCTCATCACAAGAAAAAAAATTGTAACTATGTGAGGCGATGGATATTAACTAAACTTATTGTGGTGATCATTTTGCAATATATACAAGTATCAAATCATTAGGTTGTATACCTTAAATTATACAATGTTATGTGTCAATTATATCTCAATAAAACTTTTAGTCAGTCTTGTAGGAGAGTGGTATTTTTTTCTAATGGGGGTGCTGGACAATGATAACAAAAATTCACATTTGTTCCAAGTAAAAGTTTAAAGTAGGGAAGTACTATCATAGGTTGGATAAGTGAGTAGAGTTGGAGAGGATTAGGCTGGAAGAGGTCTTAGAAGTTATTTGTCTGTCTTTCTTCTCTTTTCACATGTGAGGAAACTAAGACCAGAGAAGTTAAGGCCCTTGCCCATTGTCACGTGGCAGGTTAGTGTTAGAGCCAGAACTAGAATCCAGGACTTCTGGCGGCCAAGTTGAGGATTCTTCCTCCACACCACAATGCCTGTCTTTGCAGTAATTGGATGTAGAGTAGAAAAATGGAACGCAGACAATTTGCAAACTATGTAATCCTGTTTAATTAGTTGATTTTTGTGTTTGACTTCGATTTATGACACCACGAGACTTAAAGGTCTGGTTTAGTGCGTTACATTGTATACAGCATCTGAACAATCTATTACTTCCAGGAGAAGAGATGTGTGGAATTAACGATATTTTCTTCCCAGGGAGAGAGAATTGCATTTTTGGATGGGCTTAGAATAATACTCTTGATATTAATATTAAATGTGGTCATAACAACTTCTAGTGATACGTTTGAGTGGTGTGTGTGTTTGTGAGTGAAAGTAAAACCAAATGAATTATTAAGACGGGATGAGGACAGCCATGAAGCGAGGCAGGCTGGATCAGGGTCTGTCAGGACTCAGGCATAAGCCGAAGGCAGCAATGAGATGCACTCCGATTTCTACCACCAGGAGCCTTTTAATGGAACAGCTCCCGTCAGAGTCTGGTGTGAACTCAAGTGCCACGTCAGGAATGCTTCTTCTCAGTCATGATCCTTTTAACTCCCAGTGGATGGATCCTTTCTTGCAGTGGACCTGGAAAATTGGTGTCAGTCTGTAGTAGCTCGAGAATACTCTATTTTCATTTCTCGAATCATCCTGGGGAAATTTAGAGACACATCCGTTCTAGATCAGAAGCAAGGTGATGGAACCCCTGTAAAGTAAACCTAATCTTATGGAATCTACTTCTAAGGTAGATATGCATTAATTGAGCTATTGGGAAAAATGGAGAGTTGGAGGATTCGTGTCTCTGTCTCGGACACATTGTACCTGCTCTTACCTGGAATCCAGGGGGTTCCAGATCTGTCTGAATTCCAGCCTTACCACTTACAATCTGTATAGAAACACAGGCAAGTTCAGTAACTTCTGTGAGTCTGCATTCCCCTTTACATATGAGTTAACATTAGATAAAGTACTCGAAACACACCATGCATGTAAACGGTAACTGCTATTTTAGCCTGTCTAATAAATAACTGAGTTAGTAGAGAAGAAAGAATAGACTGTGAGGAGGGTGAGGTTGGCCTTTTTTTTTTTTTTCCTTCCTTAAGCTGTACTGAAGTCTAGAGATTGAGATTTATTAGAAAAGGGAAAATATGTTAGAGTATTGAAGAATACATAAATGTTCACTTCTCAAGATCTCCAAAGAATTGCTAGAACAGTGAGAAGAGCAGGATTCTCCTCTCTGGTCCCAGATCTTGTTGAATTATTAGTTTGCATTGTAAGAAAGCTATAATTTTTCTTTTAGAATTTGTTTCCTATTACATATTCCTTTTAAGTAAACTTTTAAAAAAGCAAGATTTTCTTAGGCTTCTTTCCCTTATATACTTGGGAATGTATCACTGGAACTTAAAGTCCCGTAACCCCTGCGATTAACACCTTCCCATCTGATCTCCCTCTCCTTTGGGAAGCCAAAGCTGATGCATTGCTCTTAGAAATAAACTAGAACATGTGACGGGCATTGCTTGAATGAAGCACTGGCCCAGAGTTAAATATTGAAAATCCACCGGAAGACAAGCTGGCCCGGAATTATAAGTAGGTCTGTGGTCTATAGGTGTATAAAAGGCAATGTAAATTTTCTATTGAAACGGTGCAGATAAACACGAACAAGACAGCGTGGAGCTAAGGCCAAGTGTTGCCAGCTGGGAGTGTAAGAAGCTTGAAACCACAGGTCCCTTGGTTCCCTGAAGAATGAAGCTTCAGGTTATAGAAACTGGGAGCAGAAGTGGTTCCCCTTTTGTGTCAGAGCCCGTCAGCAAGGATCAAAAGGCATTTTCATGCAATGTCTAGTCATTGATTTTCCCTAAAATTAGTCTCATGCTATGTTTTCTCTTTCTTTTTTTAATAGTAAAAAAAAAATCCAAAATGAAAAATAGTTTCACTTTTCTCGTAATTATATAAAATAATAATGCTCATTATAAAATATTCAAATATAAAGAAATGTACAAAAGAAAATTACAGTTGCTCCAAGATAACCACTATTAATTAATATTTTAATGACCATCCTTTCATGATTCTCTTTATATATGATGTTATTTATTGTGTAACTTTTTTCTCACATACAGTCTTTTTTCCCTCACCTCTGCCCCATAACTGCTTTCAAAACAAAATAATACAAAAAAAAGAAATCAATATTTACAATCTGGTGTGTACCTTTCTGTGTCTCTCTCCATGCTCATATAATCATGTAGAAAAATATGGGTATAATGTCTTTTGAGGTGTATTGTTTATTAAAAAAGAATTTTATTATACTAAAGCTTAAAATCTCTTCTGACATGAATGTGGAATTATAGATTTTTATACAATTCTAATTTTTTATAGTTGTCCCACTCTCACCCAATTCAACAGCATTTTTCTTGGCAATTTGCCGTTATAAAGGATTCCCAAGGCATTCAACTTATTTTTCATAGAAACAATTCTTTCTGAGCTCATATTTTATCAGTTTGAATAATATATAATTACTTAGTTAAAATAATAGGTCCAACTAGCCTGAATAGCTTACTAATTCTTGGTAAACATATATAACTCAAATGGTGAGAGAAGAGCTCCACCTCCTAGATAGAGGCCTACAGGTTTCAAATGTTCTACTTCTGCCAGTGGGTTTTACACAAGAACTTCTATTCTCCCAACATATTTGGTTTCTGCTAAAATGATGGAGACTATACGTACTGCTCTGTGTCCTCCCTCACCCTCATTCTTGTGTTGTTATCCAGAGATTCTTTTAAATTTGTGATTATATGAAGAAAACAAGATTAGTTGAGAATGACCAAAGTTACACTCTATTTGCTAACTGTGCATATTTTAAATAATATACAATGTTCTTTAAATAATATATGATACTCTGCCACCAGTTCCCAGTTTCTTTTCACTTATGTTTTGATGGTAACCCTTATTCAATGTATCATTTATTGTAGTTCTGTTGTCACTTATTGAATCAGAGTCCTTATTACCAAGTCTGACTCTTTGGCTATGCAAATTTGTCTCTTCTCCCACCTCCCAAAATAGCCTGGAGCGTTACTGCAAAATAACTTCATACCCGTTAGTTTGTGGATTAGCCAGTCCAGAAATTACAGTTAAAGTGGCAGGCCAGGGGTGCCAGTGTCTGGAATTGGGTCAGCTGGAAGGTAGGCTGATTGGTATAAGGCTGGCATGTCAGAAGTCAAGTTTGGGGGAATTTGGCTAAGTTGTGAGGGATGGGCTAAGACAAAGTGTCAACTCCAAGAAATCAACAGAGGGATAAGTCAGAAATTCAAGTTTAGAGTCCTGTGGAGAGAAGGTCATGGAACCAGGCAGAGAAACTGCCCAGTGAGGAGGATGGAAGATCTGTTTAATGAGTGCATGTGTCAGGATCTACACACCAGGCCTTACTAGTCGATCAAGTAGCAGCAAAATAATACTGTAGTCATTTGGTGGAAGTGAAAAAGCATGGCAGGTCATGCAGAATTGATAAACAGATTTTACTTCATACTCCTGCAAAGTACTTATTTGTACTTATTTAGGTACCTGCAAAATTTACCTACTTGGTCCAAACCTTTAAAGGGGTAGGAAGTGAGAAACAGAAGTGAGAGGTGGTGATGATGTTCAGTTAGTGTCTGTGGAGCTCAGCTGTTAGTAATTGCTCAGTGGGGCAAAGAGGAAGGAGCTGGTGGCCACTTGGCTATACTCACTCATTCTAGAGCAACTGGGTTTCTTCTATTTTATTTGTTTATTTATTTTTGCTGAGGAAGATTGGCCCTAGGCTAACATCTCTTACCAATCTTCCTCTTTTTTTGCTTGAGGAAAATTAGCCCTGAGCTAACATCTATGCCAATCTTCCTCTATTTTGTATGTGAGTCGCCACCACAGCATGGCTTGATGAGTGGTGTTGGTCCGTGCCCTGGATCTGAACCTGCAAACCCAGGCCGCTGAAGCAAAGTGCACCAAACTTGAACCACTATGCCATGGGGCCAGCCTCAATGGTTTCTTCTATTTTTTGATCCTTGATTATCTGTCTACAAAAAGTAAGGGAAAAAATAGATCCATTAACTCAGTGTAGCCTATAACATATTGTGGGGTAAATATTAAAAGTACAGAAATTCCTGCCCTTAGTTTCAACAAAAATAAGGTGACAGGAAAATACTAAACTTATTATCTCCTGACAAATCATGAAAGTAAATGGATAATACTTTTTCGTTTATCTTTTTCACATTTGATTAAGACAAATAAAAGCTACAACATATGAACAGAGAAAATTGTAGAATTGTTTGTGTTTGTTTTAGAAAGTTGTTATTAATGCTGTTTACCTGCTATGCTGTAACTGTTTCTAGGAAAGTGTCTTTTCTGTTTTGGAGTTGGCTCATTTTGTGTGATTAACTGTATTAATTTCTTCTTCATCGATCATTTTTCATGATAGTTACGTGTTACCTTGCTTATAAGGGAAACCTGGAAAATCTTAGTTAAGCCAATTTAAAAAGTGCTTTGTTTTTAAGGATAACAAAAATAAAAGTACCAGAATGTATCTGATCTGTGTATTTATAAGTCATGTGAGTGATGGCTCAAGTTTCAGTGTAGTTGGTTTTTCTGCATATGTTATAAATACTAGAGCTTTTGATTAAGGTTGTAGCATAAAGAAGCAGCTTGCCTATAAAGTTACTACAGATTATTCTAAAACAAACCAGAAATGTTGTCCCCTTTGAAGAAAATTTATGAGGAGCCAATGCCTTGGGGATCTGTTATTACAAGCGTCTCTCAAGGATCAAAGTATGCTTGAAACCCCTCTGCTGGGATATCTTTTGGAATAGGCTTATGAGCCACATAAAATTCTCTCTCATAGACAGTTCTTATGTGGTACTAGAATGTGTTTTATTGTAAAACTGGTTAACTTACTTTATAGTCACATGTGAGCTGTAAGCTGTCCCCTGCAATTTAAGTAGGACTAATGGGGATGTCATTTGCAGTAATGTTTCTCTATTTTCTCTAATTAAGGGGCTCTTTGTGTTTTAATTTCATAATAAAAACATGTGTCTTTGCTTTTATAACTTTTTTCACTTGTTTAATTTTTTACCCTCAGTTTTGTTTTCAATTTCAGCTCAGCACATTTTAAAATTGCTGGTTTAGTCAAAGAAATTGGTTAAAAAAGATTGTAGGGATTGGATTACTCTACTGTGTTCCTCCCCTCTCCCCCTCAACAATCGGGAAAAAAAACTTCCAAAGACTTCTATTTATTTATTTATTTATTTATTTATTTATTTATTTATTTATTTATTTATTTTTGAGGTCACATTGGTTTATAACATTATATGAATTTCAGGTGTACATGATTATATTTCAATTTCTGTGTAGACTACATCATGTTCACCACCCAAAGACTAATTACCATCCATTACCACCATTACCATTACCATACTTCTTGTTTCCATTTGCTTTTTAAAAACTGTGGCAAAATATACATAATATAAAATTTATCATTTTAACCATTTTTAAGTGTGTAATTCAGTGGCATTAAGTCCATTTGCTTTTTCACAGGATAACAAATGGGGAGATCTGGAGTCATTCACAAATATGCTTTTAGTAAGAATTCTAACACCATAAATTAGTTGATGAAAAAAGAATATGGGTACCTTAATCTAACAGCTATTCCATTTGACTCCCCTCCCTGAAAAGAGCTTGTATCATAGTCTACCCTTCATTTAACCAATATTTGTTAAGAATCTCCTATCTGCCAGTCTACCTTAGTAGAAGACAAAAAGGAAAAAGCCCTACCATCCAGGGGTCTCACTTAGACTTGTGTGTAGAGAGTCAAGCAAGAAGACAATTATAATAGATTGAGGAAATGTCTAGAATGAAGAAAAGTGGAATGTAATGGAAACAGAGAGGAAGGTTTGCCCAAGCCTGTGTGGCAGAGCAGAGCAGGTCTTACCCTAACTTAAAAGATGAGTAGGCATTTATCAGCTAGGGGGCCCAGAGGAAACAGGGTGTTGATGCTGAGAAAACAGCATGGACCGAGGCATGGAGTCTGTGAGCCAGCAGGGTGTCTACGGGGAGTGGCGGTGGGCTTGCTGTGGGGCAGACTGGTGTGTCTGCGGAAGAATGTAGAGATGAGGTTAGAGGGCTCACGGGGACCATCATGACGAGCCTGATGAACTGATATGCTGGTGTTTCCAAAGGGTGACCTAAGTTTGAGATGTTCTTAGTTGTTAACTTGAGTTGGGGGAGGGAAGAGAGCAGCTTAGCCAAATAAGTTTGGGAAATGTTCAGTAAAAACAAGGCTTTTGTTTTCAGTTGTAGGACTTCTGGGAGCATCACTTGACTATGTGAATGCTGATTTTCCTGGGCTAAGAAATAACATGGCCTGTTTCCTAAATACACTGACCATAGAAGTGACCCCTCATTGGGAAATGCTGCTGTAGTCCTTGGGGACCCACTGGAACACTTTATTCTTTAGACTGGGTCTGTTTTGACCCCACTGTCTCTATAAGGTTATGGGTCCTTTATGTATTGAAAATTTCCAAAAGCCAGTGATGAAAATCAAGAGTTCTTGAGACCAAACAAGCCCCAACAGACTTAGTATATTTTTTAATGTGATTGAAATTTACTTTGTAAATGTTGCATAGAGCCATATTCTCTCTATTTGTTGCAAAAAGCCGTCAATAAAACATATCTCAGTCGAGTTTCTTGTTTTGTTGTTTGTTTTGGTTTTTAAAGAGAGGTGAATTGATTAGAATGGAATATTTTCAGTGTTAAATGGATCTTGGAATTTACGGCTAGAAACTCCTTGTTAACTTGGACATGGTCCAACGGTAGAACGAATAATTTATCTAGCCAATATAAAAAGAAAATATTCTCTGTGGTCGGATTATGGATAATTAAGTTTTTTATGCTTATTGGGAATGTCTGTATTTTCTACAAAGAACATTTACTGCTGTGTATTAATAAAGACATTAAGCTGTAACAAAATAAGAAGTCAACATGGAGTGTTTCTGCAAGGTTGCCATTCAAATTATATTACTAGCCATATATTTTACTCTTGTCAAAAGTTTACAGTCACAATATATACGTATTTTTCTCTTCTGTATCACACAGAGTTTTCTTCACTGCTTTTTCTTTGGTGCATAGAATAGTGCCTCATGGTAGACTTTCCTCTAAATGCTACAGATCTTTTCCCTTTAATTTTAACTTTTTGAGGCATAATTTACCTAGGGCAAAATGTAAGCATGTGAAGTGTGCAGCTTGATGAATGTATACAATGTATCCATCTGTGTAACCATCAATCCAGATCAAGATAAAGCATATACCCAGCATCCCAGAAAGTTCCCCTGTGCTCTTTTCAGTCAAATTCTGCTCCCATGCCCCCACTATTCTGACTTCTTTCACCATACGTTATTTTTGTCTATTATTGAACTTCTTTAAAGTGAACTACATTGTATGCTTTTGTGTCTGGCTTTTTTTGGTATCTGGCTTTTTTCATATATGATGCTTTAGAGATTCACCTGTATTGTTTCATGTATCAAAAGCTAATTCTTTTTTTATTGTTGATTGTATGAAAATACCACAGTTTGTCCATTTTTCTGTAAATGGGCTTTTGGATGGTTTCCAGGTTTTGGCTAATGTAAATAAATTGAGGATCTCATCTAAATTTAGATTATTTGAGATAGAACTAGGCCAATAAAAAGGAAATATCAGAGGTAAAATTTTTTTCATTCACTTAGTTGATCTCTTAAGGAAGAATAAAATTTTACAAGGTAAGCATTTTGAGACACAAAGTTAATTATATAATTTCAATAAATACTTATTGAGCAACTATTTTCATATTGCATGAAATACAAAGATGAGTACAGCATTATACAAATTTATCATCTAGTTATATAGATAAGGCTAGTCTACCAATATCTGTAATGCAAAACATAATATGATGTATGCAATAAGAGAAATATATTGCTATAAGGATTGAGAGGAGGAAACAGTCATATTTCTTAAGAAAATGATTGTATCATTCACTGAAATAGTGAAGTTGGGAGAAAAAGATGCTTAGGGGATGGGGGAAGATTATGAATTTGTTTTTGTTATAAACTGAAGAATGAGAAATAATGAGTAAGAAAGGAGGGAAAAGAAGAAAATATGAGAATGAGAACTGAATAAACAGAAGCTAGCGAGCTAGAGGTGAGAACACCATTATAGCACCTTCTAGAATGTTGACCTCTGATTTGACAATCTGAAGCAGAGGTTCTTAGCATATGGTCCAGAAACATGAACCCCTTAATGGGTGGAATTCAGTGTGTCTGTGAACTTGGACAGAAAAAAATTATAAATTTATTTTCACTAATGTCTCAGTGAAATTGAACATTTCCTTTAATTAAGAATGTAAGCAATAAACCACCGCAGTATTAATATAACCTGTTACTTTGTCACAAATAGATGTTACAGATATTTTCATCTCACATAGTAGTTGCTGCAGATATCTTGAAAAGCTTTTTGTGCTTATCACTACTTTCAAATCATGGAGGTTATAAGAACTACCATTAGATCTTGTTATTGAATATACCAGTAAAGAAACAATTGTTACAATATCACAATTGTTTTTAACATTTTGATAATTAGATTTTAAAGGAATTGATTTCATTTGTCATCCTGTTTATTTTATGCATTTAAAAACATTATTCTGAGACAATGTCCACACATTTCACCAGACTGTGAAAGGAATTCAGGGCACAAAGTTTGAGAACCCCTGATCCAGAGACCTTTGTGGGTCCTCAGAGGTCATTGTATTTTCAGAGCCTGATTCACTCTGTCTAAATAGCATTCATGGAAGGATGAGGTAAAGATCAGAATGTCAGCTCATTAATTTGCAATAAGAGATAACTACAACATAAAATTTACGGAACTACAAGGAGAAATGCCCAAATCCACAACCATAATGGGGGATTTTAACATACCTTTTTGAGTAAGTAAAAGAACGAGCAGGGTGATAAAAACCAAAAATGAACAAAAAACCAGTCAAGATGTAGAGAATCTGAACAGTGTGATTAGCAAACCTGACTTCACAAGCGTACGTGGAGGCCAACAACTGCAGCATATACCTTCTTCTTAGCACGTGCCAAACATTTATTCAAATGGACCATATCCTGGGCCGAGGACACGTCTCAGCAACTTTCAAAGGATCGAAATGCTGCAGAGTAAGTTCTCTGATCGCAATTCAAATAAGCGAGAAATCAACAACGACAACCAAGAACCAGAGAAATCCCTATGGTTGGAAATAAATAAACTTCTAAGTAATTCTTGGATCTAATCTAAAATTAGATAATATTTTGCACTGAATGATAATAAAGATACTGCATATTACTATTTGTGACATGCAGTTAAACTTAAGCCCTATTTAGAAGGAAATGTATCGCTTGATATGCATGTTAGAATAGAAGAAAGTCTGAATATCACTGAGCTAAGCATCCAATGTGAGAAATTACAAAAAAGACTAGCAAATTTAGCCTGAAAACATAGAAGAAAAAATAGAGAATAACAGAAATGACGTGAAAAATAAAATACAATAAGGAACAATCATATTCTAAAGTAAATTCTTTGAAAGGACAAATAAAATGGATAACTTCTTGGTGAGACTAAGATTAACAAAAGAGAAGGTCAATATCCAATATAAAGAAAGAAAATATGACATAAGTATAAATCTTAAAGATATTATAAAGATAAGGAGATATCATGAACTTTATGCAAATATATATGAAAATTTCGTTGAAATTAACAATTCCTAGTAAATCTAGTCTAACAAAACTGACATAAGAAGAAAGAATATTGCAATCATCCTATAACTATTAAATAAGTTGAATTTGTCATTACCACCTTTACACAAAGAATATCCTTGGCCCAGATAGCTTCATTGATGAATTCTACAAAACACTTAAAAAACAAAATAACATGAATATTTTTCAATTCCACTTTTAAGGACTTTTGTGGGGGCCACCCTGGTGGTGTAGTGGTTAAGTGTGCGCACTCCACTTCAGCAGCCTGGGGTTCACGGGTTCGGATCCCAGGCGTGGACCTACACACTGCTCATCAAGCCATGCTGTAGTGGCACCCCACATACAAAATAGAAGAAGATTGGCACAGATGTTAGCTCAGCGATAATCTTCCTCACTAAAACAAAGAGAGAGGGGCCAGCCCAGTGGCATAGTGGTTAAGTGCGCTTGCTCCAGTGTGGCGGCCTGGGGCTCGCAGGTTCAGGTTCCAGGTGTGCACCCACGCACCGCTTGTCAAGCCAGGCTGTGGCGGCATCCCATATAAAGTAGAGGAAGATGGGCACGGATGTTAGCCCAGGGCCAATCTTCCTCAGCAAAAAAAGAGGAGGATTGGCGACGGATGTTAGCTCAGTGCTAATCCTCCTCACAAAAAAAAAAAAAAAAAAGGACCTTTGTGGTTCCAGTGGGCCCACCTAGATAATCGAGGATACTCTCCCTATTTTAAGATCAGCTGATTAGCAACTTTAATTCCATCTGTGGCCTTAATTTCCCTTTACCTTGTAATGTAACATATTCACAGATTCCAAGGATTAGAATATGGACGTCTTTGGGAGGAGGACATTATTCTACCACAGCATACATTTCTTGTCTTATTTATGATGCTAGATGCAAAAGTCCTTAACAAAACACTAACACACCAAATCTGGCAATATATGTAAAGGATAATAAGTAACAACCAAGCTGGGCTTACTCAGGAAATGCAACATTAGTTTAACATTAAGAAAAAAATCAATCATTATAACTTACCACATTTACAGAAAAAAGGAGAAAACTTATTTGATTGTCTATGTTTGATAAAATTTAATTCTGTTTATGACTTAAAAAGTTTTTCCACCCAACAGACTAACTACAATTCAAGTAACTGACAATACCAAGTGTTGACAATGGTGAGGAACAGTAGGAACTCTCCTATACCACTGAGAAATGTATGGGTACAACCCTGTTGGAAAACTGTTTGGCGTTATCTGGAAAGGTTGAAGCTACGCATACCCATGACCCAGCAGTTCCACTCCTGGGTATATACTTACTTGAAATGTGTTCACAAGTGTACCAGGAGACATACAAGAATATTCATAGCACATTATTTGTATGAATAAAAATTGGAAATAGCCCTAACTGCTATTTGCAGTAGAGTGGATAAATCGTGTTCTGTCCATATAATGGAGCACTATACTGTGATGAAAATGAATAAACTACACTTATTAGAAGAATGTGGATGAATCTTGTGAACATAAATTATAAGCAAAAAATGCCAGGAAGTAAAGAATACAAATTGTATCTTTACATTCATATAAAGTTAAAAAAAGAGGTAAAACTGAACCATGGTTTTAGGGATGTGTGCATAGGTGGCAATCCTACAAAAAAACAAATGCAAGGAGTTGATGTCATGTAAGTTCAGATAGTAGGGGCCAGTGATTGAGAAGGAAGGGGCACAACGTCTCTGGGGGCTGGCAGTGTCCTATTTCTTAACTGAGTGGTAGTTACTTGAGTGTTTGCAGTGTGATAAATCACAGAGGTACAGATTTCTGTTTGGTATATTTTTCTTTATGTGTAAAATATTTGACTTGTCACAAGGACTGTAGTATTCAGTAGGCATGGTCAATTCATACTCTGTAAAGTCAAGTCAGTTGGAAACTATTTTATTGATATGTTATTAGGGACCAGTAGTGACACACTTCAGAAGTGGGGAAATTCTTAAGAGTTTGTCCAATTAGCACCGTGTCTCCTAGGCAGACCAACATGTGAGGTCATGCCATAAAAAAAGGTTTTGTCAGCCAAAGCAAGAGGGGCTAGATTCATTAGATTTGGGTTGTCTCTCTCAATGATGAGGTCTAGCTAGCCTCCATGTCCGGTTGGTAAGGCTCTGGCCTCCTGGATATCATTTGGATAGATTCTGCCATTTCCTATGCACCTGTCTGCCCTACCTGCTTTGCCCAAGCCTCTCCTCCCTCACCCATTGATCTTTCTTTAGATGTGTTAACTCAATGGGATTACAAAGTCGTCCTGCTCCCTTGGTCCTGCTGTCCTGAGAGCTGAGCTGTCCTTCACGTTACTTTGGATTGGCAGACCAGGGACTGCTCATTGCTGATATTTTTTAAAGTTCTTTGGGGGGCACCTTTCTGTAATCTCCATAGACTGACAACACGGGCATATAGAGTTGAAGAAGTGATGCCCAGTGGAGAGATCCAGCAGGTGGGCAGAAGTGCAAGGCTGGCATATTAAAATGGAGAGATTGAGAATAGAAATCAAGACTGCACGTCATCTCCAGAGAAGTGACCATTTTTAGAGTAGAATGGCTATACAACATGGATTTTCCATCAATACCTTAAATTTTTTAACCATAACTTTAGTTTGATAGAAGAATAATTTGTCATCTAAAACTTTTATATTGGTGAGAACGAATTGTTCCAATAAATACTGTCATCATGAAGTGTTTTTGTTGACAGTGGGTGTTTTAAAACATTTTCATTGGCATTGTCAAATTATATCTAAAGTATTTCAAATCACTAAAATATTTTAGCATTTATGGGATTCAGAATTTGATTAGTTCTTTTGAAAGACACTGCCTCAAATATAGGAAAAAAGTAACAGAAGGTACACAGAGTATAATTTTAGAATTTTATGTTATTCTAAAAGTTGAATTCAGGGTCTACTTTTGTTCTACATTACCATTATTAGGAAATATATCAAAATACTGCTAAAATGTAAATGCATTCAATGTTGAATGAAGGAGTTTGAGATCTATATTTTCATTCACATATTCTCTTATTCTGTGACTCTCTCCATTCCATTTTATTTTTGAGTGATGCCAGAAAAATCCATATATTCCAGACAATCAGTGTTTGAGTAAACCCATTCGTTCTAGTTCTGCCACCTAGGAGCAACACAAAATTCATTCTCTGTTCAATACACTTTCACATATTCGAGGTTATAGACTTTGAGCTATAAGAAACTTTGGTGATCATCCTAGCTCTTGTTTTGTAGATGACAGAACAGAGGTACATTGAGATGATAATTTACCTAAAGTCATAGTCCCAGGTGGTGGCAGCAGTGGTACCAGTACCCCATCCTCCACGAGAGGCTTGGTGGGCCCTTGTCTCTTACACTGCAGCCACTACAGCAGGTTGAACAAGATGTCAGGCTCTAATGTAAGGCAGACCTGCAGGGAGGTTTTACCTTCCCCACTTGTCAGCTTGTGATCTTGGGTGAGTGAGTATTTCCAATCCTTGGTTTCTTTGTAAATGTAGTAAAACTTACCTCATATAGTGGTTGTAAGGATTAAATGAGATAATGCATGTAAACTACTTAGCACAATGCCTGGTATATGATATACACACAGTAAATGTTTGCTATTATTATTTCTGAGTGTTTTTTCCTTCTGGAGGACAAGCATCCCTATTTCCTTTTTCTCATATGATTTATTTTGAGAATTTCCTACCATCCCAATTATCCTCTCTAGATACACATTTTTCTTGAAATGTGATTTTAGGGCTTAAAACAAATACAGTTCATTTAGCTCAGGGACAGAGCATGATGTATCTATCTGCAAAGATTATAAAATATTTTAGAACAATGAAAATTATAACTCACTTGTAAAATTCTCTATGGAACCACCTACATTTTTTTTCCTTTCTTCACTTGCATTTTTCTTTTCCTCCTCCCCATAGCCCTCATAAAGGAAAACAGACACGTCATTCTATGGAAAAAACAGAAAAACATGGAGCCATATAAGCATTAATGCCCTGAGAAATTGAAGAAAAAGAAGCAATCAAAGAAGAAACAGTTGTCAAATTCCTTTAGGTCTACTCACAAGTGACCATTAGCCATGACTTTGTCTTTCTAATTCTGGACAGGTTAATTTACAGATCTGTCTGTCTGTGTATCTCATTATATGCACATCGCTTTCGGTGTCAATATTTTGTTTGATTGGTGGTAAATACTAGTTATAACTATATCCTCCAATTATAGCAGTTTTAAATGAATGTGAGAAATAGTTATGAAATAATAATGGTTGTTCCTCCTGAAACTTCCAAGTAAAATTTCATCTGATGATAAGGATTTCGTGTAGGTGTTGCTTCCAGAGGGATGTTTGGAGTGGATTGTAATTCTCATATCTTTCCAATTGACTCCAGAGCAAAGCTGCCCTTTGAATTTACTCAGAAGTTGATGATCATTCTGATTTGCTAAACCTTGTCAACGGGAGTTCACATGATTCCTCAAGGTATAGGGGACTATTTAAGATGTCTAAATAATCACTTCTGGGCCGGCCCCGTGGCTTAGCGGTTAAGTGCGTGCTCTCCGCTGCTGGCGGCCCGGGTTCGGACCCCGGGCGCACATTGACTCACGGCTTCTCCGGCCATGCTGAGGCCGCGTCCCACATACATCAACTAGAAGGATGTGCAACTATGACATACGACTATCTACTGGGGCTTTGGGGGAAAAACATAAATAAATTAAAAAAAAAAAATTATAAATAATCACTTCTTACTTACAGAATTGTTCCTTTGTGCCAGGCCTCTCTGGGAAGCTGGGCTTCCAAGATAGAGGAGGAGTTCACAGCCATAGTTAAGCAAGAGGCTTCATAGCTTCTAGAATGAATAACCTGAATAGGAAATACAATGAAATCTGTACCCCTTTTATAGCTGAGGGATCCATGCCTTTGCATCTAGACTGGAGTTCTTCTTTAAATGGATCGCCATTTCAGGGATGGGCTGAGTCTGGAAGTAAGTCACAGCCTCTAAGCAGCCTTACTTGAAATAAGCCCACTCCATAGTCATCACTGCCACAAGTTCTGTGCTCAACAACCTGACCTTGAGCTACCTTAGGTGATGTGGATGGATATTCTCCACGCTTGTTGCATCATTATTCTAATTTTCAGAAGCAACATGATGGTACCAGTTGAGAACTGGACTAATGGTTGGAGAGCAAGTTCCACCTCTGGCTACTTAACTTTTCAACATCTGATAAGTCACCCAACCTTTATGTTCCTGTTCTTCTTTGAAACCAGGACAATCATACTTCTTTTAGAGGCTGCATAGTTAGTCTTTAAATATATGGACTATGGAGTAAAGTGCCAGGGTTTGGTTCTATCACTTAAGAGATCTGTGAGATCTTAGGTAAATGGTTTACCCTTGCATCAATAAAAGAGAGAGTAAAGATACCAGTTATCTCATACCATTATATGAAGATTAAGTTAGTTAACATATGTAAAATGCTTAGAACAGTGTCTGGTACACAGTTATCACTCGACACTGGCCATTATTTTCAATAGGAGTGCCTCTCAGAGACCAAGGAGATGGTAGATGAGAAACGGGCTCTGAGTGGGGAAGCTTTCTCTTATATTGGTGTCTGGCCAACTAAATAGTGAGCTTCTTGAGGCCAGAAGCTGGGCTGTGTATGTGCCACATGGCACCCAGTACAGTGGCCATGAGGGGATGGGTGCACTGGTGAGTGTTTCCTAAATGGACCAATGAAAAATACGCAGCCCTCTTTTTTTCAAATTTTTTGCTAAAGGACTAAATGTTTGAAATTATCATTTAAAATTCATTATTTTTTCGGATCCCCTGAAATTGCCTTTATTGATGGCTCTCACAGTATTCTCATTCTCCCTTATTCTGACTCATCATTGATGGCTCTCACAGTATTCTCGTTCTCCCTTATTCTGACTCATCGTTGATGGCTCTCCCTGCCAAATTTATGAACTGTTTATCTGGCTTGTCTCTTCTTAACTTGTGAAATACCGTGAAGGCTTTGTGACTCGCTGCAGTGAGTTGTAGCTCTGCTTCTAAGTCTCAGCTCATCAGTATTTTCTTTACAGCGTGGGATTATTTGGATATACCACGGTAGAGAAGAAGCATGAGTAATGAAATGACAAGTGTGTTCTGATGATGAAGGAAAGCTGATGTCTGAGTGAGACTTGGTTTTGAATTTGTTGCCACTTGTTGATTGTGGAATCTGAAGCCAGTGACTTGTTTTCTCTTCCTTAAAATAGTGTTTTGATACTCAGGTCCATTACAGAGTTGGGGGCTGATTAAATGTAATAATATATCTGAAGCACCTCGCATACAATAGACACATTAAGTATTAGTCCCCTTCCCCTTTAGAGGATAACCTGATGTCACCCAAGCTTGCTTTGCTAATGATAGAGAATTCATTTGTTTACGTTTGTCCTGAGTTACCAAGCTGTTTTTGCTGCCGAGGGAAGATTTTGTCTTTTAGCCAGCAGGTGGCAACCAAATTAAAGCTAAGAGTTCACCTCATTATGATAACTGGTAAAAATATTGCCTTTTCATATTAATGCCTGATGGAAATGACAGGTGGAGAAAAGCATTTGTTTCTGAAGTGGAGTCACCCCTGGCTAAGGCATTTTTAACACGAGGCCCCAGATACAGATGAGTTTTCTTAAGGCTGCTTTTGATTTTGGTACCAGAGTAGAGCAGTCATACATCTTCTTAGAGGTCTGTCAGAGGAATCATCGAGATTTATGCAACATTGTGTTTCAAAGAATGAATCTATTCACTTGATTTGGCAGTTTGAAAAGCAGAGTAAAAAGTAAAGTCATCAGTTGGTAACTGATGATAGAACAGTTGATAGAACAGTTATAAAAATACGATTTCATTTTATTTTTAATTTGGTTTTATGCGATTTTTTTTTTTTTTGGTTTGCCCACTGTGAATTTGTGTGTGATTTTTAAACAAAGCATACCTTTTAACTAAAAAGACTTAAAAAAGTATAAGCAGAATAGACCCCTTTGTAAACCCCGTCTTTGAGTCTTTGATAGTTTTTTTGTCTATGAAGTGGGGATAATGTTACCATCACATACTGTTGCTGTAAGGATTAAAGTAGATGACGGATGACAGCACGTAGTGTGGAGCATGGCACACAGTAAGCAACCGTAATATATGGTGCTATTTAGAGGGTTTATATTATTATCACAGCATCAGTAAAGGGGGGAGGGATCTGAGGGCCCATGTGATCTAACGCATTCGTTGTTTGATGAGGAGACTGAGGCACAGAAAAGTTAGAGCAAATTCGCATCGACATCAGTTCTGGAAGCCAGATTTCCTGAATCCCCTGTCTTTTTAACACTGACGCCCCTGGATTAATCATGAGCTCTGGCTGGAGGTGGAGGGTGAAGAATGTGGCTGCTGAGGACTGACTGCCCCTTCTCTGGGGACTGTGGGCAGGGGTGGGAGCGGCAGGTGCTGTGATGACAGCATTTAGAAGAGATGTCATGGTCAAACCACAGTCCCATGATACATGCTGCTGACATGCTTTGAGACAAAGTCAACTCTGAACTGTGAGGTAAACCCCTGATACTAGCTTTCTTTTCCAGAGCAAGTCCCTGCCACGCCACCTTCTCTCTCAACAGGAAGACCATGCCCATGAGCCATGGTACTTGACACATGTTCAGTGTCCTGTGACTGTCAGGAATGGCTAATAGTCACCACCACCGACGGTGCTCCAGGGAGCAGAGTCGGTGACGCTCGCCTGCGCAAGCTGCTATGCCGCAGCCTGCTTGAGGATTTCCAGTTTCCTGTGAAATGCCGTTCAAGGGGGAGGAGGCAAAGGAGCCAACATTTCCTCCCTATGTAGCTTGCTGCTCACCTCCTTGGCCATCCAGTGTCTCTAGAGGTCAGGGATTTTGGACACTGCGCCTTGAATCAGTCGGTGACTGTCACCGTTATATCTACATAACCTGGCAATGTGCGAAGTGTGGTCTGTCACACAGCCAGGGAAATTCACACAGTGATGTACCATAGACTTATCGTGTTGAGGCTGAAAGGATCACGGAGGTCCCCATGTGCAGTGTATTTTACAAGTCAGAAAACAGCAGGACATCATTGGGCTGTCACAGCCCTAATGGCCACAATGGTTTCTCCTTCCTATTTTACGCCAGTACTTACACCTGGCAAAGATAATACTTTGGTTGTCTCAATTATAGTTGGAAATGTTCAAAACCAACCAAAACTTAAATGATGGTGGTTCAAAGCTGGAAGCAAGGGGCTTACACACTCTGCCATGCACTTGTGTATACCCTGTAGCAGACCTGTTTCTTCCTTTTCTGACAATTCTTTTCCCATCTCAGGGTTCTCCCTTACTCAGGTCTTTGTTAAATTGACAGGGCTGGAATTTACCACATTTCCTGGGACTATTCATATCAAATCGCACCAGGACCACAGGGGAGCAATTAAAAGAAACTCTGAAACCCAAGGGGATGTTTCAGGTGTAAGTAGAAGAGAGATTTGGGTAGGTGGCGTACAATCACCTTCTCAGAGATACTCAACTCATACCAAGTGGATCGCTGCCTCTGACCCCTGTAAACCTGAGGAAAGGATCCTGATTACAGGACTGTGTCTAGGCCAGATACGTGAGGCGAGAATGCACAAAGGATGTTTCCAGCCCTGGAATAATTTCAAGTAGCTAAGTTAATAACGTCTCTAATGTTTAGGATTTATAAAGCAAAGGTCTTCTAAAATTAGATACTTGTAATTTATAATTAGGCTTAATTATAGTTGTTGATTAGTGTTGCCAGTGGTAGTTAATGCTGTGCTGCGGGGAATACGGACTTTGTGTTCCTCTCCCGATGCATTTTTATCATGTATTCTGAAGCTCCGGAAGACAAAGACAGGCTGAGACTATTGACAAATTAGTCAGTTCTAGTGTGGTAGTGATTCGGGTTTCTTTAGGAAAGAGGAGCTCAAAGAATAGAGTGAAAATGATTATTTTTCCTTCCCTATTTCAGAATGTGTAGTTGACATTGCTTTTCCTTCACAGGTGATATAGGGTTGTATTGACAATGACTGATTCAGTGGAATAGCTTATTCTTACCACAGACTTTCAGCATTTATCTTATCAGCCAAAAAAGTGTTCTCGCAAGGACCCAAATCGACTGCATTTCTCTCTATGCTGTTCTCAGGGTTCGCAGTGACCTCTCCACCCTCTTCTGTGGGGAAGCAGGCCTCTTGAGGATTTTAGTTGTGTCCTTGGCCAGATCAGTGGCTTTTACACGACTACCTTGGCATATTTGGTCAACAAATACTAATGAGTGACTGCGTCCAGACTTTATATTGAGAGTACGGAGATGGTTAGAACCTGTCTGTCCTCAAGGACCAGATAATCCTCTGGAGTCCTCGTGTGCGTGTGTGTGTATGTGTGTGCGTGTGTAGGGGAGGGAGTTGTCAGAAAGATAAATGACTCCAGTGTAACGGGATGAGTGATAGAATAAAGGCTAGACATATTCTATGGGAACATGTAATAGTGAAATGATCACACATTGAAATGCTATTCATACCTCAGTAACTAGACCTTTCTAGAGATGGTCCAAGGGAGATCTGAGTTAATACCTAGTTCTTCCCTGTGAGAAATAAAGGCTTTCACTTTTTAAAATGCTAGGCTCTGTTTGTGGCTTCGTGGTACACATTTAACTAAAATGCCTAAAAGAACAGGCTCAAATCCCTCTTACGTTGGGACACGCCACAGAGAGAGAGGAAAGTAAGCAAGGAGTTAAGTGCTTTGTTACACAGCTGACTCTGATCAAGGGGATGCAGTTATGGGGACCAATATTATCTCGGCATAGGAGTGGGTCACCTTTGGAATGATCCTCATTGTGAACCTAGCATTCATTATAATGAGGTTCCAATGACTACATTATAACTTTAACACACACAAGTCGGGAAATATTAATAGCTTAATTTTTCCCTTGAAAGGGTAAGACTTTTAGGGAGAAACAGAGAAAATGTGTAGAGCACTTGTATGATTAAAATGTGGATCCACGATATTTCTGTTGTCAAATTACAGTAAATAAGAGGGTGTCTTAATTGTCTACCTATTTAATTGAAAGACTTAATAGTGTTCAGAGTACTGTCGCTCTAGTACTGTGCTCAGCTACTAGTAATCTGTACTCCCACTTTCCTCTAATCACACAACAATGCTCAAAGCAACACAAATCTGCTTGAGACGGGAACTTCTAACTGCGCCATAATATTCCTTGGAATAGATGCCACAAGCAACATGCCTTCGTAAAAAGATTGTATGATTGATTTAAAGTCTGGAGACCTGGGTTTAAATCTGAACCCTGCTGGTTCTCTCTCGTAAATTGCTTAATCATTCTGACTATCATTTAGTTTCCTCATTTGTCCAATAGAGGCAAAGCGGTGAGGATTAATTGAGATAACAGAAATGAAATAGCAAAGAGTAGCGTGTAATTGGCATTTAATAAATGCATTTTTTTTCTACTGGGGGATCTAAGGATTTGGGCCCACTAGCTTTTTGCAAGTTTATTATTTCATTCTTATTCATCAACTTATTACCAGCAACTAATACGGTGCCTGGCGCTGGTGCCTGGCACAAGTATCTGCTGAATGAATAAACTGATGACTGGCCAAGGAACACATCCTCATAGAACAGTAAACAAACGAAATGAAACTATTTATGCCATGAGTAGTATTTTAGGGCCAATTCAATGACCCTCACACTAATCCAGGAAATTGAGAGATACGAGAAAATTCCACGACTATCAAAAGGTAGTTAGGAATTTTCTTCTTTTATTAATTAATTTAAAGTTTGCTGTATCAGTTAATGGGACAGGTAAGTGGCTTTGGTGTTGAAAAATGAATGACTGTGTTTCTATCTGAAATCTGTCAGGTTACAGTAAGTTCACTGGCTGGTGCAAAACAGAAATCTGAAAGGAAGTAGGCCACGTCCTTGCCAAGTGATCTAGGGCACATCAGATGGTTTCTAGGACTTCCTGAGGGTTCCTGTGCACTCCTAGAGAACACAGCATCTTGTCCCAGCAAGAACGGCTCAGTGAAAATGCTGAGGTATGGGTCAGCCAAGGGACAATCCCAGAGTCTTTCCAGAAGCCCCAAAACCAAGCCAGGAAACTTGATGGGTATAGGTGGTAACATGAAAAGTCTGGAAGAATCCAGACCTGGGCAGGTTCCAATTAAACTGTGCTCCATTACAATGACTTCTGTGTCACTCTGAAAGGTGATGAGCCTTCTTAAAAATGAAGAAGGATAAATAGATAACCAAATAAATCTAGAGCAGGGGTTTTCATATTAAAAATGGGAGCTTTGCATTTGAAGTCAATTATTTGTAAGAGAGAAGAGGAGGTAAGTAACTACCTACAACAAACTCAACCTTTGTGTTTCCATGAAGAGACTGACTTGTTGCATTCCTGGAAGCACTGACTACTCCTTGCTTTGTGCTCCCTCTTACCTTTGCAGTCTTCTAGTCCCATACCCAGAGCACGCACTTGATCACTATTTTTTGATAACATTGCTATTTTCTAGTAACTTGCTTTTGGTAACATGTTTGGTAAGTTGATTGCTATTTTTGGTAAGATGTTCTTGAGGGTTGAGACAGTGCTAAGCAGATAGTAGTTAAATAAATGTATAAATTATTGATTGAATAAATGATTAGATCAGTATCATTTATTAACGATTTGAAATAGCTGATAAATCTTAAAAGAACCAAATTTGTGACTTTTTGGTGAAATTAAAAAAATTGGTTCTACTTGGTCATTCTATTTCTGTGTTACATCAATTCTAAGATGTATATTTGTTTCATTCGCATTTGAACATCTCTGAAATTGGGATACGACTTACAATTGGTGGTGTTCATAATATTATTGGCAGTATTTTTTCTTTACCGGTGGTTTCAAAATAATGAATGATAAATCAAATAAGGGATAGGTTTCTTAGATTTGGTAAACCATAATAAGACTAAACTTACCTTAGTAATGTATATTCTATCCTGTTATGCACAGGATAGAATAAGGGGAAAAGCAAGGATTTTGGATCAAAGGAATTTTTTTGTGAATCCTAGCTCTGCCATTTTTTTGTTTTTAATCTGAGCAACGAGCTTGCCCTGACATCAATCTTTCAGTTGCAATATTCTCACCTGTATGATGGGAATAAAGCATTCATATTAGGGTTCTGCACTATACAAACAGTCAGTGAACAAATTCAGTGAATGTCTGTTCCTTTTTTCTCTTTACCTCCTCCACTAGCTTATTTCTACCTTAGAACAGCCGTTTCAGGTAGGAACATATAATTTTCATTTTACAGGTTCAGAAACAGAGGCTTAGCAGCACAAGTGAGTCAAGAGAGAGACCTCTCTGGAGCCTTTGATTTTCCATAATTCCTCTGTGATCCATTGGGCTGCTCACAGGTAACTATTGACATAGGTGAGAGCTTAGCTACTTTTTTGTTGATCATTTTCCTTAGGCAGCCTGTGTAACAATTTACACAATACCTTAATAACAATATCACACACTGCATCCTTTTTGGAAAGGATTTTACCTCTTGCCCTCATCCTGTAAACAAGGATGATCTCTATTTAAAGAAGAGGAAAAGGAAGAGGGAAAAGGATGTTATATCACCTGGCCTTGGATTTTGGGGAGCAGATGTTTTCCTCGTCTCATTGTTCACAGAAAATTGGTTCAAGATGGTATAAACCAAATGTTCAAAAATATTGTGATCCCTAAATCAATTCATACTATTCTTTTGTTTGGATAGAACAAAACTATGAGACTGGATTGAAATTAAAGATGGGTACTAGAACCTTGGGGCTTACTGCAAAACCTAAAGTGAGTGATCGGTACTATGCTATGATGGACCAATAGACAGTGGATATTAGACCTCCAGGCCCTAAACCTCCAGGGTTGAATCACTGTAGGTGCTGTGGAAATTCTTTTGTGTTTTCTCAGTTTAGCCTGAAAAATTTTAATTACAAGATTTGTTTTTTTTTTTTTTTAGCTTCAGCATTTCTTGTTCCTACTTGGTAATCATATTTTTAATTAGATTACAAATGATCAAATAATAAGGAAATAGACTTATTTCAGTAATAAAGTATCATCAAACTTAAATGAAGAGGATATGAGTGCCTGCTGTTTCAAACTGCAGTTAGGTTTCTGAGTGAGCCAAGCCAGCTTCCAGACTCTGCCAAGGGCTGGCTGTGTGATCCTGAGCAATGCACTGATGCTTCTTAAAGCTTTAGCATCCCAGTATAGAAGATGGGGGATTAAGAGAGTGAATATTTTAAAGGGCATAGCAAGTGGCTAAAACTTGATAGGTGCTCAATAAATTCACCTTTCTCATCTTTCTTCTTCTCTTCTTGTTAAATCCTTTATCCTTGATTAACAACTTTTGTTGTCTGAAACAGTTTTGAAGTTTAATGGATCTCAGTGGATTCCCAGTGTGCAAATTAAGCATGCCTAAAAAATGGGTAAATGCTGTACTCATCAATGAGGTGGGCACAAGCAAAAACCCTTTGGGCAACTAGCTCTCTTGGGGTTGGCTGGTGAGAGCTCTCAAATTTCAAGTATGAAAAGAAAGTTTTCTTCACTTTTCCTTGCCTACCGGCTGTCACCAGGTACTTCATAAGTAGTTGCTTGAGACCTTCCCATATTTGAAAGCCTGTCCTCAAAACAACTTTTGTTTCTAACCGTGTGTTAGACATCTCCATTCATCTAGGTTAGAAGTAATGGGGTAATTTTGGCCTCTTCCCTCTTCCCTTCCCACTTCGACATATACAGGTCCTAAGCGTCTCTTGCTACGATGTCTCTTTGCAGGGCACTGCTGTGTATAGCATGGGGGAGAAGAGATGAAGAACAGGCAAGTCCGCGCTGCTGGAGTATTACAGCATGCTCCTAACTGATAAGCAATACTGTAATGACCTCCTAACGATCTCTCTTCTCCATCTTTTTCCTCCCATCCATGCTATTTATAGCCACCGTCGTGTTCTTTCTTCCACAGAGCTGATTATGTTACTATCTTGCTCAGTAAACTTTGATTATTCCCCACTGCTTATGGAATATAGACTTACTACTTGCAAGGCACTGGTAGTCCCTAAACACTTGGTACAAATTTATGTATTTTTATGTTGGATCTCCCTGTCTGGCCTCCCCTTCCCCATCTTGCGTTCTTCCCAGCACTTTGTGAACAGGCCTTGACTTTGTGGAAGCAGTTGGCCAGAGTCTGTGCCTTAGCTTCTTTTGTTCTCTCTCCTTGTGGAAAACCCTGCTCTACCTGCCTTAATTCAAGACCTAGTGGGTTGTTGTTACTTGATATATGTTTACAAGCATTTTCTCTAATTGTGAAATAATAAATGTTTAAAACTGAAAGCTTGGGGAAAAAGTCACACATGCACATTACTTTGTGTCCTCTTCTTGAAACCTTAATAGATCTTGGAATTATGTACTTCTTTTTAGTCGTTCCCTTAGTATTTGGGTATTCATTCATTCATTTACTGACAATAAACTCCTGGGGGCTCGGTTGTATCTGCCCCATCTATACCTTCCTCAGGTTATCTGTTTGAGGTGAGCCAGTGGCTATGTAGTATAACCCCACATGTGACTTCAGTGGTGAAACCATGGGATTTTGGAGAATTATTGTTTTTTTAGAGGCAGGCCTGCTAGTCTTTCATAGTAGCCCAGCAGGCCATAGATGGTGCCTAGTACCTGCCCTTGGGACATTCAAGGAGTCTCCAATGGGCTCCTTTTGTGCCTCTAGTTCATATGGAGGTGGTAGAATGTTTGCACTGGACTGAAACGTTTGAAAAAGTCTTTTTTCATATTTGATGGTGACTCTATCAAGTTTCTTTTTATATTCCTCTAATATGTGAATGCTCATAATAGCCTGCACACAATCCTGTAAAGGCAGACTCTCTTGAAAGAAATCCAACCCTCATGGGCTCTGCCCATTTCATTTTGCTCTCTCTAAGTGAGGTGTTCATATGTTCACCACCACTTTATTTTGATGATCTTTGCCGGGTAAGACCAGTATTACTTTTAAGGGGGGCAGTGAGGAGAATTCTGATATATGTCTCATTTTCATAACCAAAAATGTGGCTCTGTCACCGACCAGGTGCCCCAAGAAACTCAAGGTGGGTTTGAAAGCATTTAACTCTTTTCCCAAGTTGTTTTTTTCCCTTTTGTTATGTTAAGGAGATGCAAACACAAACCACCCTAAAACTGACCAAGCCTCACCACAAGAACTAAGCCCATGACTTTTGCCTTATTTTTAATGCTAAGATCTCTCCAGGAGGAGCTTAGGCCTCATTACCATAACCTGCAGTGTATGTGGAAGCATGTTTTCCAACTGAGCCTCTCCCTTTTGAATATTCATTACTCATCCTAAATAAAGGTCCCTGCTTCCCTTTGTTCAGGGACGCCATGAGCCATGACTTTGGAAATTATTCCTCGTGGCCTCCTATTTGCTGCAAATACGCTTTACTTTGTGAGACAACTTCCACTGGTGAAGAGGCTTATTTAACTCACCAGGAGGTGAGCGCACTTGGTTTGGTAACAGCTCTGTTGACTTGATTTGAATTCTTGATAATTTAGAGTAATATAAATTTCCCAGAACATCACAGTGTATGATTAAAACTGAAAGACTTAGAAGGTTATATTCAGCTGGAAAAATTTTAAAAAACGACTTCGGTTTAAGAGAAAGCAGCAATGTGATATAACATGTGCATGGAAACAGCGAGAATCATCTACCTTTGTCACACCAAGGCGCTTCTCTTCCTGCTTTCTTCTCTCTCGTGCCAATTTGTGATAAAAGCTGTTCTTTATGACTGTGTCTAGTTGACAGTGTTTGTGGTATTTGTTTATGTAAAATGTATTGTGATATGCTTGGAAGGATGATGCCTGGAAGGAATTTTATGATGTTTATTGTTATTTATTAATCCTTACCTTCAGGAATGTGACATATCTCATATTAAACCTATAATTTCATTACTGGGAAAGGAAAAATGTATATCTTACATACTTTTAAAGAAAAATACAAAAATGAAATATAGTTAGCGGGAAGAGAGGTTGATGGACAATAATATATTTTCTACTCTATGTAGTGGAATTCAAATTTTTTCACTATTTGAATTGGAGAGAACCATATGGGTTTTAGTTGAGGCGGGGAGTGGGATAGAAATTTTGAAGATATTATTTAGGAGTGATTCACAAGAGCTGGACAGCAGTTCTTATGGTAGATATTTTGACTGACCCAGGGACTGAGTCTTGAGCAGTCTCTGAACTTGAGCAGTTTATATGGTGCCAGGATAGGGCATTTTCCTCAAATCTTAGAGTCCTGGCTCGGTACCATCTGCCTGACCAGTGATTGCCTCACTTTTTTTCCTTACCAGCTGCTTCTATAAAAGAAGTAGTTTGGAGTAGATATAGATAAACTTTGACAACCTCAACCCTATAATTTTGGGTCTGTTTTAAAATTTTAGAAAGCCAAAGTCCTCATGATTATAGCTATGTTCTTTGAGCCTCTGTAACAATCCAGCTAGCCAAATTATTAAATAGAATTGAAGGCAATTAACTCTTAGATATTTTCAGAGTGTATTTCAGGAACACAAACAATTTGGAACTAGGATATTATGTAAGGAGATCTTTCTCAATTAGAGTGAGGTATGGGGCATTTGGGTGAAAATCCTTTATAGAAATGTCTAGAGCAATGGTTCTTCATCTTTTCTGAAGGCATGTTGAGAATCTGTTGATTCTGGCTCAAAAAAATCAGTATAAACAATTATATTAAAAATTTTAGGTATAATTTATTTATTTCATTAGAAATTTATTCTTTCATTGAGAAATAAATTCCCAATGAAATAAGTCAATTATAACCAATGAAGCAAATTCATTATACCCAATAAAGTAAGTATATTATACCAAAATTTTGCAGAGACAGAATACTTTATTTCGATGATTCTAGATTGCCATTAATTATAAAACAAATCAAGTTAATAGTTTTTAGGGAAATAAAAGTCTTGCCACCATATAAAACGGTCTGATTGATTTCAAGGTATACACTAATTTTAAAAATGTTAAAATCTGTTTCTTAGAATTGAGGGAATATGGTGTGTGTGTATATATATATATTTTAACTAGGAACAATGACTCATTTATTTGAAAAAAATTAATGGTTATTTCCAAAAATCAAAAACAATATCCCAAACGGTCAAATAGGAAACAAAGTAAATTCTCCCCAAAATAAATTATAATAAAAAGGCTGTTACTTATGCACATATTTTCTTTTACATGTAATTCACTTTATTATTATTTTTTTTATAATTTATTTTTTTATTTATTTTTTCCCCCAAAGCTCCAGTAGATAGTTGTATGTCATAGCTGCACATCCTTCTAGTTGCTGTATGTGGGACGTGGCCTGAGCATGGCCAGAGAAGCGGTGGGGCGGTGCACGCCCGGGATCCGAACCTGGGCCACCAGCAGCGGAGCGCGTGCACTTAACCGCTAAGCCACGGGCCACCCGTAGTTCACTTTAATTTCATTTTGATAACAATTTCTGAAAACTCTGGTTCCCAGAAGTATATAGTAGCAACAGAGAAAATTAGAATTCATACAACTTGCTCTGCCCCACATCAGGACAGGCCTATCAAGAATCTTCTAAGACCCTGAATTGAAGTCATGTAAGGAAGTCAAGAATTGTTACTCTCCCATTCATCTGAGTAGAAGCAAACTTGAGAAAGAGTTCTCCTGAAATTTTTGCTTGCAGAGAAATTGAGAAGTTGTTTCTCTCTACACCAGTATTCAATTATGGCATGCAAAAATTTGTCTAGTATTTCAATTTCCAACCTCTGCCAGCATGGTGGCTGCTTGTCCAAAACAACTTTGCTTGTTCTGCATCTTTGAAAATAAAAAGATTTACCCCTCCAACTGACCAGAAATAATTGCTATTAAATGAGCCAACTCCCTGATTAAATTCCCCTTTGAAATTATCTTTAGGGTTTTCCTTTTCTCTTAAAAACTAAAACTTCTCCAGGAAATACAAACATATCTAGGCATCCTCTGGAAAACTAGTGAAGCTCTGTGTAATCAAAAGGGTACTAATATTTTTCTATTATTTCTTGATACCACTTTTTGAAAAGTTAGTGATTAAGGGCCCAGCTCTGGGGATGTTGACAACTTGCATGGTTCTAGAATAGTTTTTGTGGCCAGTGTGTACACCTGCAGAGAGCATTGATCCGTGGTTACATATGAATCTAATTTCTTCACCTGACAGCACAAACTGCAGGGTGTTGCTGAACATTCTAGGTACTCCATCTGTAAATGGAGTATCAGGATTTTTTTTTTCCAGTAAAATTATGGTTTACCATTTTTGAAGACATTTCTAGCCTTAGACATTTCCCAAAGGGCTCACAAAATGGAAATTCTTTGATGGCATCTGTCTGTGCAGTTTTATCAAATATTTTGGTCAATAAACATAGTATAACTACTCCAGGAACTACTCTAAAACATTAGAAGAACCCCCTTCATTTTGGAATGGATAACCACCAATTTTTTTTCCATAGAACTATAGCTTCCATTTGCTTGTTTTTCTCCAAACCACAAATCAACTCAGCCTTTTCCTTAGACATTCAGCTTCACCAAGGCTTCCCCAATCACAGGGGCTTCTTTTACTTGACAAGGAAATAAACATTCTTTGGAACCTACTTCAGGACAAGGTTTTTGTTTGGGGCAAATCTAAGTATTAATATAACTCTAGACATTTCCAATTGAGTCTTTATTCAAAAGCAAAATACTACCTTTCCAGAATGTACCTACCTCTAGAGTACGTTTTACTTGTCTTACTTGGTGCTTCTAAATGCAAGTGTTTGCAACATGGGTCCCGTTATATGCAGCGATGAAGAGAAAACCAAAGAAAAGTTGAGGGTCATTGACTTTCTTTTCTTGGATAATTTCCAATTTAGGCTAGTTTTGATGTAAGAGATGGATTTACCATGAAGCTAAATGACCTTAAACCTTCAGAGCCCTGCTCTTGCAAAGCCCCTTCCAAGGTCTGCTATCTAACAAATTCTATAAGCTTCAGAGCTTGTAAACCTAGATCTGTCTTTGCCTGATATTTTTAAAAATTTTTAAAAAGTTTAAAAAGTATGTTTAGGGGCCAGTGCAGTGGCGTAGTGGTTAAGTGCGTGTGCTCTGCTGCGGCGGCCCAGGGTGCGCAGGGTCGGATCCCGGGCATGCACCGATGCACCGCTTGTCAAGCCATGCTGTGGCGGCATCCCATATAAAGTAGAGGAAGATGGGCATGGAAGTTAGCCCAGGGCCAGTCTTCCTCAGCAAAAAGAGGAGGATTGGCATCGGATGTTAGCTCAGGGCTGATCTTCCTTACAAAAAAAATAAAAAATATTAAAAAAAAAAGTATGTTTATAATTTGAATGGTCAGAGTACTTTTCTTTCATTTCTATCAGCAGAAACAATTTTAGATATGATGGCATAATGATGATGACCTTGTACAGTAATATGTATACTATGCCATGCTCCCCAAGTAATTTGACACGAAAAAGAAGCCTCAAAGTACCAGAAGAGAAACTGATGTGTTTGTGCCTGTCTGAATGTTAATCTCCACAACATTGCACTTACATCGATATTCCCTTTGGTTAAACACTTTAGATTGGCTGTAGGTTATTTTACCGCATTAATTATTCATGTGGACTTTTTCATAAACAAAATAGAGTCGGTTCTAGGACAATACAGTGTTTAAGAGCTCAGACTCAACAGTCATATAAACCCAGGTTTACATGTCTTGGTTCTGCCACCCACTAGCTGGGCAACCTCATATCCCTCATCTCTAAAGGGGGCACAATTCTAATATTTATCTCTCAGGGTTGTGACAATTAAATAGGAGACTGTGTGTACATGTCTAGCAAAGAGTAAGCACTCCAACATTAGGTAGTAGTATTCATTGCTAGTAAACTATTTAACTGTGTGAAAGACTAGATGTTTACCAGAAGCCTAAATTAGCCTCTGGCAATAGCAGTTACAAATTATCCCAGGCATGGCTAGTGTTTCTCCCTGGAGGAACAGTTAAGAAAATAACTTTGAGAATAATGCAGAAATTTTTAGAGCTGTCCAGAGAGAGGGAAAAGGCTTTTTTTTTTTTGAGCTCCAAAGGCAGAATTAGTAACAATGAAGGCAGTTTCTGAGGAAGTAGGTTTAGATTCTGTATACGGAATAATTTTCGGTCACAGTTCCCCAGTACAGAATTGGCTCACAAGAATTATTCATATAAAGGCTTGATAAAACATCAGCTAGGGGATATTAGAAACCTGCCTCCACATAGTCAATGCTGCCATCTAAATCTAGGTTTTATCACCCATGTAAAATTTTAACTTCACAGTTGATGATTAATTTATTCAAGTTCTTGTTATATTATTGTAAACTGAGTTTAACTTTGTCTATTGAAAGGTCAGTTTTCACACGGCCTTGTGTCCCTATACAGGCTTTCAATTATCTTGCAGAGTTTGTTTAAATGTACGCATTCTCCTTAGTTAATTCCATTTAAAGCTACAGAAACCAATTGAGAAAAATTTTGATAAATATGTTGATTCCACTGTAATTTTGGTATCCTGAAAATATAAGTCCATACTACTAAACAGGCTCTTAAATCAAAATCTGAAAACCAGTTAATCAACTCTTTGATACTACTAGCACTGAACATAACAATTTTTTTTTTTCATTATTTTTGGACATGGTTGTCAAATTGTCTGAGGCTGCAGTCCTATCTCCAACTATTTTTAACAACCTATTTGGGTACATAAATTTGAGCTTCCTTTTTCCTCCCTGTCATCTAGTACACCCCATTGAAAGGGAATGAATGAAATGAATGTTTCAACTGTCTTGATGTTGTTAATTACTTTGTAAGATGTTTCATAACAGGAAAGTGTTTGGCATGCAATCAGTAGCCTGGAATATTAACATCTTCCAGGACGTGAGGTTCTCGGTGTTTGTTTAAAGTGGTTGCGGAAGGGAGTAAAGTAGTACTTTTTTTTCATAAAATGTGTCTCTATGAGGAAGGGTGATGTGGTATAAGAGATGGACTCTAGCTAAATCTTGATAGGTTTTCAGGTATAAAACAAGGAAAGCCTTTCAAAGATGTATATTGGTAGTGAGGTTTGCTTCTGTGGTAGTCATAAGAAAATTCTGAAAATCATTTTTCATCTACTTGAGCCTGTGTTTGAGGCTAGGTACGCCAGGGCACAATCCTCCCAGCTGTCTGCCTGTGACAGGCCATATCCTCAGACCAATAACAGGGCTTCGTGGGCAGAGAGGAGAGGAGCCCAGATTTCCATGCACCTGAAAGTTAAATTAGTAGGATTCAAATGTTATGTACCAAGCTATGTAAATCAATTTGTACCACATTTTATTTTCTGCCTCACAAAAATTAAAAAGCATGGCTATTGTGAACCCAAATATTATTTTGAACTTGTTACATTTCGGTCTGCATATTGTGTTTATTATTAAACAAGTGGAGGGAGCATAATTAGGCAAAGATATAACCTTATCATCATTTTGATTAAAACTGGACAAAAATCTCCCTTTACCATGAGTTGTCTCCTGAGAGTTGGCAGTGCTCCTGGCTGTCAGTGGGTATGTGTACGTGTGACACAGACTAAAAGTACAGCAAAGGAAGTAGGAAAAATAGAAGAGAAAGGAAAAAGATAAAAAGGAAGTCCACTGAGTAAGGGAAAGGAAAGAGTGGGATGAAGAGGACCACAGAAGAAAAGAGTTTCCAAAAGAGACAGTGTACGGCCTACTGCCAATAATTGTATAAGGTAGTGATTCTGTATTTTTGCAATTCAGAGCAGCTACATTAAAAAAAAAAAAAAGGTGAACATGGGGAGCATTAATCATTTGTCCACATAAGGACATTAAAAAGAACTCATATACTCCAATCTACTTACCTTTTGCCTCTCTTGTATTTTTCATTTGCCTGAACTGGTAAACGTGTCATCATAGCTTCATGCTGGTAAGCGCATCACTGGAATATTAACATCTTCACCTGTCTATTACCAATTTTAATTAAAAAGTTTAGTTATAAGGACACATTAAATGCATTCACTTCTTTATTCAGTCAACATTCTGTGAAGGCCCACTATGTGGAAGGATTAAGTCAGATGTGGAAGGAACAGAAAGGAATGACAGTGGGACTGGAGGGAACAGTGTCTGGCAGAGGAGATGGAAAGACGTGTGTGGGTAAGGTAGCAAGAACATTCAGTGGTCTACGCAAAAGTTGGAACGAATTCTGCTGGCGATGGAGAGCCAGTAAAAGTTTTTAAGCAAGATGAGTCTTCTTTAGTGCTGTGCTTGGGTGTAATGATAATGTGCAAAATAACTTAGGGGAGAAGGCAAGGAAATGAACTAACAGGGACATTGTAATATTAGAAGTAGGACCTAATTATAGGGTGTGGAGGGGACTCAGGCAGTGGGGATAAAAAGGAGACAGTAGGTAGAACACTGTGGAGGTGGAAATGGAATGGTTGAACAACTAATTGTGGAGGAGAAAGGAAGAAGCTATAATAAGCTCTTTTTTTAGGAAGACTTTTGCAAATGAGAGTTCACTGTAGATACTAAAGCGGATTAAAAAATAAATTTGCGATACTTTAAGAGTAAATATGAATAAAGTACTTATTTCTCATGATCATTTTAAATAATGAAAAAAGTGTAAACAGCATGTTTATGGAATGATGAGCTTGAAAACTTGTTTACGAAGAATTTTAGATAGACCCACTAATAGATCATAAAGATCAACAAAAACCCACTTCAGTTCAGACTACGAGGTATGTAGAAGAGAGTAGAATTTTTCAGAGGAGAAAGGACAGAAGCATCTCTTGTATTTTTCATAACTTTTGAGCTTGTTTCCTAGCGTCCACGACAAAGAATAGCATGCTGGTTACAGGGAATGGAATTTCGCCTAGAATTCTGTTCAAATTCCACTTCTGGTACAGAACAATTGTGTTACCTTAGGCAAGACACTAAACCTGCCCCTCAGCGTCACTTTCCTTGTACTCTGCAGAATGCAGATGATGTTGATACCCATGCTGTAGGGGATGTCTGTGTGTGTGTGAGACAGTGGGAGAACTGAATTGAATGAGATAATATGTGTGAAACCCCTGTCACCGAGAGGGAGCCTGGCGTACTGTAGGTACTCAGCAAACGGTAAGTACTTTATTTTTCCTCAGCAATATCATATACATCACCAATAACAGAGTATTGGTAGATGTGCCTTTTTTTTGGTAATGAAGGGTGTTTGGGTAAAAGCTAGAGGTCGACTTGGCATTGGCTTTTATGGGCAAGAAGACGACATTCCAGGGTACACCGTCATTTTTATGAGGACTTTTTGCCGGGCACCAAGAGGTACAGCCTTTCTTGTGACCTGTATTGCAGTTTTGCCGCAGGTCCATTGGTTTTTGCTATGGTTAATTTTAACGCTGCACGTGAAAGGGTTAAGAAATGCCCTTACTCATGTTCCATGAAGCAGCAGAAATTATCAGATGGAAACAGGAATTGGGAAGGGAAAAAAAGGCTCCGCAGGAAATCGTTGTTTCCTGACCCAGTGGCTTGTGCTTACACCGATGAGAGGAGTCTACGGCCTGGCAGTTTAATCACACCAGAATAACTCAGGGGGTGGTGGCAACAAGTGCCCCCGACCCCCACCCCTTAACTGAAGCCTTGGGACTGCAACTGCCCGGGGTTGAAACAATACTCTGCGTCACCGGCCTTCTCATTGGACGGCCGGGCAGCCCTTCACGGCAGAGGCCCCGCCCCCCGCGGGAACCCCGCCCCGGGAGGAGGAGCGCTGGCCGATGCTAATGAGCCGAGTTGCCAGGCGAGCCGGGAACTTCATTCCCTTCTCTGTGTCAGGATCGCAGAAATTATGCCCCTTCTCTCACCATGAGCTGGCTCTCCAGTTCGCAGGGAGTTGTGCTCACTGCCTACCACCCCAGCGGCAAGGACCGGGCCGTGGGGGGGAGCCATGGCAAGGGAGGTGACGAAGCCACCTCGAGGTAAGCCCCAGCTTTCGAAAGCCGGAGAACAAAACAAAACCCTCTTACCTGCTCCAGGAAAAAAGTGACAGGGAAGTTGGTGTGGGGAGAGAGGAACGACGTGCGCACGTCGAGCCGAACCTCCTGCGGCAGCCAAGTGTCTGGCAGGGGTTTTATGTACTTTGCATCTCGAGTCCAAGTCTGCAGTAGCCCATATGTGCTGGAGAAGATGGAGAGGAAGGAACTGGGCTTGTGGCTAGCAGACGTGTGGCTTAGCAGGTGCATTTGCAAATGCTCCAAGATCAAATGACTATATTTGAAGCACTTCCTATGAGCTGGAATTCTTGAATGGGCTCAAGGCACGGCCGCTGGAACTGCTGGTTGGGAAAGCGTGCCAGCAAGCAGGCGCTGTTCACTGTACAATCTGTTGTTGTTAGAGCGTGTGTGTGCTTTTCCTCTCCTCGCTGAAAGCAAACCTCTTAGGCAAAAGCCCAAGACACTGGCCCCTGGCAGTATGTTTCACATTCTTTTGCGTTTGTGGATGTTTTTAGGGGCGGAGAGGGACTTTCAAAAAGGAGCTTGTGTCAGGTGGCAGTACTCTGCTGCCGAGTGAAATGTGGTTAATGTTAAATCGCTTTATAGGCAGAGGGCAAATGTTCTATAGACCACTGAGGGGCAACGAGTGCCTTTCTATCTGTGTACTTTGTTCTGTTTTTCCAAGGACTTTTTTTCCTTCCTTCCCTTAATGACCTTCTCACTAGCTGAACATTTTTACCTCGTCTTAGATATAAATTGTAAATATTGGCCTAGAACCTTGCAAAAAGCAAACGCTGACCTAATAGTGTGGGACACTTAGTTATCAGTATGCAGGTTTCCTCCTTGACGTTTAATGTGATGATAAAACCTTCTTTGTTCTTATGTGACTTATGCCTTAAGCTGAAATAATGCCTTCTTTCATTTGTTTTAAAAATCTCCAAATGTGGGGGAGGGGGGAAAAAAGCAAAAGAATGACTAATACTCTGTTAGAGTCTCAGGCTGACCAGAACTTTTCCTCACATGTCAACCACAGTGTGTGTAGTCCATTGAATTAATTCATTTCCAAAGATGAAAGGGAATTGCTACTTGTGCTTTAGATGTGTTACCACTTTATTTTCTGTCCTCTTAAGTATTTTCTGTGAGAGATCAAGTGTTTTATCCATTTTTCCGGTAGAACACTGATGTAGCAGTAAGCAGCCTGTGACACCAACTCCACACCAGCCGTAACTTGGATTCCACGTGACAGTCAAAATTGCCAGAATTGTGCAAAGTTAGCGTATTCTCCAGTGACTTGACTCTGGGGTGGCCTGAGGATCTGAGCTGAATCTTGGATGTTGATTGTGAGAGGAAAGAACCTTAGGGACACTGAGTCCAGATAAAGAGGACTTTTCACCTTAGGGCTCAAGCTCTGGGAATTAGTCAGGTTGTTGCAAGGTCTGGGGTGCTAGGCCTTTGCCGGGGTCTGCAGCTCTAGTTCTGGAGACTTTCTCCTGTGTTTGCAGTTTTGCAGTCTGCTGTTGGTGGCCTGGCCTTGAGTGGGCTGAGAGAACAAGAGGGGAACAGATCTTTCTCAGCCTCTTTGCTAAAGCAGAGTAGAGGTACTGACGTGGCGGAGTGGGCAGCTGCCCACACAGTGAGTGCTCTCCTGGCTGCCATATTGCTTGTCCATGCTGCCCCAAATTCCCACCACTGAATTAGAGTCCTAGAGCCAGTTATTAATCATGACTGGAGAAGATGGGAGCCCTGGTTTGAGGGCTGGGAGTAAAGGCAGGGAGGAGGGACAGTCCTTAATTAGCTTTTACCCTTAAGCATGGAATAATTTATCAGATAAGCTTAGTGTCACCTTGGGAGGCCAGCCTGGGAGGGTTGAGATACTGAATTTTGGGTGGGAGAAGGGATTTCAGGGTGCGATGGGGTCAGGAGTGCCCCCTAAAGATGGTGGTGGGGGTGGGGGACCCAGGGCTTTGGCTCTGGATGGGTTAGCTGGTGCTTCAAGCATTGGGAAGCTGCTCCGAAGTGCAAGGTTGAGGGCTGATGCCTATTTTAGGAAGCTCTTCAAAAGGCAAAACCAAACCAAAACAAACAAAACTCTTAAAAAGAGGCAAAGTAGACTCTGTGTTCCCTCCCACCTATTTAACAGTTGCTGGAAGGAGCACAGAAGTCTAACTTGGCTTATTGCAAGATTTTGCTCTTCTAAATAAGATGCACTTTTTTTTTTTTTTTGAAGTCAAAATCACGTATTTTATTTTATTTATTTATTTATTTTTAATTTTTTGTTTATTGCAGTAACATTGGTTTATAACATTGTAAAAGTTTCAGGTGTACATCATTGTACTTCTATTTCTGCATAGATTACATCATGTTCACCACCAAAATATTAATTACAACCCATCACCACACACATGTACCGAATTATCCCTTTCCCCGTCCTCCCTCCCCCCTTCCCCTCTGGTAACCACCAATCCAATCTCTGTCCCTATGTGTTTGCTTATTGTTGTTATTATCTACTACTTAATGAAGGAAATCATACGGTATTTGACCTTCTCCTTCTGACTTATTTCACTTTGCATTAAAGATGCACTTTGATGAACTATTTAATCAACATTTAGTTCAATAAGATGAACTCATGTATATGCCATTTGAAAAGTAAAGGGCTATGGATATGATTTAGGATATTTATAGAAAGTGTTTGATTTTTGGCTTCACCTTACCAAGTCCTTTTTGATTGTTGTTTGGTCTTCAGAGAAGCTGGGATAGTAGGAAATTAATATTTTTGTGAGTAATCTATTAGTCTGAAACTCTCCATTCCATTATCCCTCTTTATCAGGACACATTCATTGGATGCCTGATTAAGGAGTTCCTCCTACTCTTGGTTAGAGCCTCTCAAATATTTACAGAATCCTGTTTTCAATTTTTTTGGTCATATTTCCTCCTTAAAACATTAGGATTTGAAGAAATATGCTAACATTAGTTGTTCTGACTGATTTGTACACAGTCAAATGTTCCCAAAGGAAACTACTTTTTATGAGTAGCTATATTTATAAGACTTTATTTACTTGTTAATTTTCAAGCAGGTTTCATAATGTTTACTTTTGCAAAACAGTTTTTCAAAGAATACTGCATTTTGTCTATCCTTACTGTTCTCCCTTAACTTTCCCCCCATTTTAAGAAAAACTATTCCATTTGCCCTGCCTTGTTGTTGCTAATATTTTGATAAATATTAATGTCAAATGATATTTTCCTTCTTATTGGACCTTTAACTCTAGTTGATGTATGAGATATTTTTATGTCTTCTGTGAACAAACGTATGGCATTCATCATGGAGGGTCTCGTTTGGTTGACTCTGTTCGCCATTGGTGTTGGGCAAGCAAAACCAAGAGGTACTACGTCATAATGACATGCACCCTGAAACTCTGGGCTCAGGGACCAACCTACCTGGGTTCACATCCTGACTCTCCTACTCATTAGCAGTGCGGCCTTGGAGGGGTTATTTAACTCCCTACCTATAAATTGAACTTCTTACTAGCGTTCACTTCTCTGGGAGGATTAAGTGGGATGATCCCTGTACAGCCCATAGAACAGTGCCTGGTTTATACCTAGCTGCTGCTTTCTTTGACGCTAGGTACAGAAAAGGAAAGAAATTATTGAGCTTTGCAGCATATAGCATATTCTTCTTTGTTTCAGAAGCATTTTCATAAATATCATTTTGTTAAGAAACATGGGCATCTCCATGCACTTAACTATAATTGGCACAACTGAAAATTAGCCATACTGTCAAAGTTCAGGCTTTTGAAGTTTGAAAGACCTTGGAAGTGTCCTTTTGATCCACAGCAACATTTGCAATTTGAATTAGTGACAACCCCTTATAGCAGGCCTGCCTTGGGGCATTGACGGGTCACACTGAGGACTGCAAACATTGACTTTTATGGCAAGATGGAATGTGGGTGAGTCCTCTTTTGGCAGCTGGATTCATTGCTGCCTCCATGCTTCTCTCCTCCTCCTTTAAGAACTACTGCTGCCTTGTGTGCCCAGTGGAAGAGGGCTGCAATTTCCATATTCTTAGCTTAGTTCTAGACTTTTTCAAGTCCTACCCATTTCTTGATTCTATAAACTTACATAGTCAGCATATCCATTCAGTCACTGAGTCATTCCACATATAATTACTGAGCTCTTACTGTGTGTCAGGCAGTTGTCCAGGAGCTGGGACTATAATGGGGAACAAAATAGACAAACCCTTGCATATGAGGAAGGGAGGTACGGAATAGAAAATGAAGACCTGAACATGTGAGCCTTGCAGATGTGTGGGGACAAGAGATAGGGGAAGAGTTTTTGAGGCAGAGAGGGGGTAGGGAATGTAGAAGCTATAAGCCTGGGGCAAGCCCTAGAGCAGCAATGAGCCCTGTGTGTGGCGTGGTGGGAGTAAGCAGGGGTGAGGAGAAAACAGGGTGGGACAGGTGGATCTGATAGCTTTGTAGATCACTTGAGGAATTTAATTTTTGTCAAAGTGAGGTGGGAAGCCAGTGAATGGGGAGAGTTTTGAACATGGGAGAAACAGACCATATTTTGCTCTGTCCTTCTGTGAGACCTTCTGGCTGTTGTGTTGATTGTAGACAGTAGAAATGGGGACGCTACCCAGGAGGTTCAGGTGATGGGGGCTTGGGCCACGGTTTCAGTTATTCAGGTAGTGGAGGTGGTGAGCAGTGAAGTATTTTGAAGGTAGAGCCTGTAGGATATTCTAATGTTTGTGGTATGTGAGCAAATGAGAATGGTTAAAAATTGTTGCAAGGTTTGGCCTATGCAACCCCATGTATTTAGCTGGAGAAGAATTCTAGAGTGAAAGGGGGTAGGTTGGGCAAGATCTGAAGCTCAATTTTGGACATACAACTCAGAAACATCTTCTTGGGAGAAGCATTAAGGGAAGGACATGGTTGTCTTTCTTGATGAGGTTGGAGTTTTTACATGAATTCACAGCATTTAAAAAAATCTATGTACTGTATCATGGAGTCCTTTCCCTCTGAATTTGTGTATTACCTGAAATTATGTCTGTTCTTTGGTGAAGGAAAGGATAGTAAAGGGTTTTTATTACAATTATGTAATAAAAACAACAACAATATTGTATACAATTATGTAATAAGTGAAGTAACATTTCTTTTTATTTTTCCTAACCTTAGCTTTTAAGGCATGTTTCCTCATTCTAATTTTGCAGGATTTAGTGACCAAGTATATTTTTAACCTGTCCATATGGATGATTGTTTTCTAGATCAATCTAATCCTCCATTTCATGACATGAGTACTTTCTAAAAACTTTTTTTTTTTTTTTTTTACCATGTAGTTGAGAAGCCTTATCCAGAATTTTCTCTTGAATTGTTAAAAGACACACCCAGTGTTCCACCTAGGCAGGTCTTTATTTAGAGTTATGTGATATTTGCCTTTTAACTGCCCTCCTCTGTGAGGCCTGTGATTTTTGTGGGCCTGTCTAAAGTTGTCTTCACAGATCCTATATTAGGTTTCTGCCTTTCAAATATAATGATTTATAAATTTCAAGAGCCTCCCCACCCCCCCAAAAAAACCGACAACAAACCAACCTACTGAGAACTTTCCTTGTTTTCCATCACACACTGACTGCTCACAGTGTCCACCTGCACTGCCCACCCTTGTCTCTCTTTTCTAAGTGGGGCTTATGTTTATGTAAAGGCTTATGTTTGTTCTTTTTATGTTTTAAGTTCTTAGGATTTATCATGCTTTTAAGAGTATTGCAGCAAAATGAACTCACAAAAATAGATGCATTTAATGATGCACATGATTGCTGCTGGAATGCATGGCAATTAGGCTTAAATAGCTTTTAATAATTGGACCACCAAAATGAATTGTGTTTTTCTCTTATTTTTAAATTCCTCGTTAGCTGTACATGAGTATCATTCACACATTAAAAGAAGGACCCAGAATCCTAGAGGCCAAGGCTGCACTTGTCTGAGGTGGAAGTTCCCTGTGCTCCGTGGCCATGGATCCATGAGGTCTCGCTTCCTTTGGCTGCCTTCTCTCTCCTGCCTCTTCTTGATTTGGCTCTGCCCCAGGGTGCTGAGAAGGCTCTCTACTTGTCACCCTAGTGGTGTCACCATGAGAGAGCTTGAAACTGCAGAAACTTGAGACTGCCATGCTGTTGCTTGGGTGGTGATGGTGTTGGGGTGGAGGGAGGGTAACCGCGTGACCTCCAGGCTTGGTTTGGGGGAGAAGGGGAACTAGCCTAGGTGTAATGCCCATCTTCTCCTGAACTGTCTCCTCTAGGTGATTCCTGTCCTGGCCTAACATTTCATTTCATACAAATGCTCTGAGGTGGAATGGTTTGTTGTAAGAGTTTTAGTCATTATTGATATTTAATGACTTCTTTTTTCTTTTGATAAGAGGAGAGAGAATAAGAAGTCATTCTTGGAGGAGAGGGGGGAGGAGTACAGGTGTTGGGAGTGGACTAAGGCAGCAGAAGCAGATGGATAATTCTGAAGACGCGTTCCTTTGACTTCTGTGTTTGTTTCTGTGAGTTGGCCAAGTTCATCCTTTTTTTGCAAGAAGTAAACAGAAACCATGGAGACCTCTGTGGCCAGTGACTACATCTGGCGTCTTTTCCATACTCAAGTCCACTAAGTATCTGAATTTCTTTGTGGAAAGAGGGCGTAAAACATTGTTTCCTTTACACATGCTATTTGGTAGTTGCTTTTTGGCTGCAGAGAACGCTTAAGTGTCTTTAGGGAAAATGAAGTTTATTGCAGGCATCTGGGTCATAGGCAAAGGCGGCGTTGCCTGTCTTTGTCCCTCATGACTGGTCATGTGGCGTGTATGCTCTCTCGTTGAGACTCTATTCTGTCCACTGTCTTTATAATCTCATCATTTCCATTTTGAGCTTGGCTCTTAAGAAGGCCCTGGCCTGTTGCCCTCTATCATCTTACATCTCATAGCAAACTGACCCATCTTTCCGTTTCCTAATTTCAGTTTTTGAAAGGGGATTAGATTGCCCAGTTAATCTTTTTGAACTGCCCCAGAAAGCCTATGACATGACCATTTGGGGTCTTTTTCAAGAAACAGATTCTGTGGGTAGGGCAGATCGCCTCAGAAGGGATGTGGCACCTTTGCTAAGATGTTTAGGATGTGGCATCTTTGCTAAGATGTTCAGGTCATCATATTTTATCTGTTTCCTCATCTATGAAATGAGCATAATAGTGCTCTGTCAGCATCACAAGGTTAATTATAAAGATCAAATATGTAGCTTTTGAGAGTTTTCAAAAAAAATACAGATGAGAAGTATTATTATAAATCCTGTTCAATACAATATCATTTTTTTTTTCTTTTTGGTGACGAAGACCCGCCCTGAGCTAACATCTGCCAATCCTCCTCTTTTTGCTGAGGAAGACTGGCTCTGGGCTAACATCTATGCCCATCTTCCTCCACTTTAGATGGGACGCTGCCACAGCATGGCCTGACAAGCGGTGTGTCGGGGCGCGCCCGGGATCCGAACCTGCGAACCCCAGGCCACTGCAGCGGAGCGCGCGCACTTAACCGCTTGCACCACCGGGCCAGCCCCAATACAATATCTTAAATTTTCCCTAGGCATTTCACTTAACCAGAATTGTCAGACTGAACTTTTTGGTTTAATTTGCGTTTTACTTTTTGCTGTGTACTGAAACGTAAGTTCCTAGAGGATGGAGACCTTGCCTTTTTTTGTCTCTAAGCCTAGGCCTTAGCAAGGTGCTTGACCATCTCTAGGCAGGTCATATAAGTTTGAATGAATGAATGGGTGGGAGAGGGAGTAGAGTGTAGTGATTACAGGCACAGATTTTGGAGCTAGATGGTCTGGGTTGGAGTCGTGATTCTGTCGTTTAATAGCTATGTGACCTTGGGCAAGTTATTAAATGTCAGAGGACCTCAATCTTTTCCTTCTGCAAACTGGGGATAATAATGCCTAACTCAAGAGTGATTATGGGGATTGAATGAGTTAATATGTATAAGGTTCTTAGTAGCATGCTTGGCAGAAAACACAACAATTTCCTATAGTGTTGCAGGGCAGGCAAAGATGGTTACCTGTTGGTGAATTAATTTGGAAATACTGCTAGAAAGCATTTTTGAGATTGACTTGTAAGTAATTTGGGAAAAGAATGTTTGCTTTAATATATATGCAGTGTAACTTCATTTTAAAAATAATACTTGTGGAGTAAGGTATAAAAATAGCTCAGATTATTATTTATTTTAATAACTTCTAAGAATACCAAAAAAGTGTCTTATTGGACTTAAACGTATTAAATCCTTGTTAGGCCCAGGTGACTGTTTTGAATAGCTTTTTATGTTTTAGTTTGGGCAGATGTAAATTCATAAATCATTTGTTACTCTTAATGAGATGGAAAATCATCTTATGTAGAACAAGGAAAAGTCATTTACTCATGTTTCTCAAAGAGCAAATTGACTTTAGGTTATTGGAATCCCTGAAGGGAAAAGTACTGGTGTTTCACTATAGCTAAAGTATTTGAGGAAAGGATAATTTTTACTCTTTTTTCTCCTTTAAAATATATGTACTTTATGAACAACTCTTGATCTTACAACCAAGAAGTGATGTTTCATGGAGCAGAGCTAAGCTGAGGGTATGTATCCATGGCACAGATCTGGGGGGACATGTTCCCCCACCCAGTTTCCCCTGAGCCCTGTGCCCCATCCCTTTTCCCATTTAGGACACAAATTTGAAAACTGTACTGTTGACTTTTCTTTTTATCTATATCTTACATAAAATGGATTTATTTTAAATGCCTACTGTGCACTGGGCCCAAGGCTAGGAAGCTCTGCCCTCTTAGCCAGTTCTTCTCAAATCCCTCCTCTGCCTGCATTTCAAGTTGCTATAGACTCTGTAGCTCCTGCTTACAAAGGACTCACTAGAGGAGACTGTTCTTTTTTGTGTGTATGTGAGGAAGGTCAGCCCTGAGCTAGCATCTGCCAATCCTCCTCTTTTTGCTGAGGAAGACTGGCCCTGGGCTAACATCCATACCCATCTTCCTCTACTTTATATGGGACGCCGCCACAGCATGGCTTGACAAGTGGTGCGTCAGTGCGGGCCCGGGATCCGAACTGGCGAACCCCTGGCCGCCGCAGAGGAGCACGCTCACCCAACCGCTTGTGCCACCGGGCCGGCCCCCATAGAGGAGACTGTTCTGCTTCCACCTCCAAGAGACTGGGGACTTTTTTGGTGGAAGTGGAGGTAACTAGAGGAAGGAATGAGATGGTGAATTGGAGGGAGGGGAGAGATAAGTGCCAATTAGAAATGCAGAAGTCATTTTCCATAGGGAAAAAAAAAATAGGATGAATGGTATTTAAATTCCATAGATCTGTAAATTCTCCAATTGTGCCATTTTATGGATTAATAAGATTTTTTTTTCCACCAGCCAGAAAACTCAGAACACCATTTATTTGTAGCGTTGTTGCAATGGGAAAGTGTTCTGAGTTCCCAATAACAGGTTTAATAATTTTTTTCCCCCCCTAAAGCCCCGGTAGATAGTTGTATGTCACTGCTGCACATCCTTCTAGTTGCTGTATGTGGGATGCGGCCTCAGTGTGGCCGGAGAAGTGGTGCGTCCGTGCGCGCCTCGGATCCGAACCCGGGCCGCCAGCAGTGGAGCGCGCACACTTAACCACTAAGCCAGGGGGCCGGCCGCCAATAACAGGTTTAGAAATAAATTTTTCAAACCCAAATAAAATCTTCAAGTAAGTTGAAGTTACTGTTCAGTGTTTCTTTGTTGCCTCTCAGGACCTTTGTGAATTAAGAGGTGAAGGTGCTGGTTTTTTGCTGCCTTTAGTTTTATCCTACTGTAGTAGGATACAGTGTGATGTACGTGGCCTTGCTCCTCAGGGCTATGGGAGCTCTGCACACTCCAATAGCTCTGTCTTTCCACGTCTCCTAAACATGTACCTGTCTTCCATTAGGGATTCTGCACTTGTCTAAATTCGTCATTTATTTTGGAAAATTTAGGAAGATGGAAGTGGACATATGTTTCTGTGACCTTAGTTGAATCAGATTAGAACTGTATACAGTAATTAATTTAATGAAGTGGGAAATGCTTTAATATTATGCTGCTGTAAAACCGAAATTGTGTAGAAAAACATTGGGATTCACACTAACAGGAATTTTTGAAGTTTAGGTGGTTTGGCTATAGAGATCTGGTTTATCTCTGAATGCTAATGTCTGTCAGATACCATCTATATTTTGAGGAAAATAATAGGAGTTATTTATTGTTGATGAGCAGCGTAAAATTAAAATCCTACCTAGAAAGAGATTTGGGTAACTCAGAAAGACGTTAAGAATATGTAAATATGGAATATCTTAAATTTTAAATTATTTTAAGAAATTCTTAATATTTTTTTAAGCTGAACAACTCTGAAGGTCTTTACTGGGTGTAAATGGTAAGCCTAGAATAAAATAAATGTAAGAATTCCTACTCTGAAGGAGCTTGCAGTATAATTCAAACGGATTCTACAACAACCTTTTCAGTATCATATTTAGGAAGCCATGGCATGGTTCTCTCTTTTGAGATATAAAACTTTAAAAGAATTTGTTGTTAAGTAATTGAGATTTGGTTTGAGTAAGAAAAGATACTTGGCAACTGAAGTTGAAAGGAACTTTGGCTATTTATAGATAGCTAGAAACATGTAACTCAATCAACTTATTCTATAATTAATGTTTTTACTGGAGTTACTAAGTGACTGTTCATTTCTTTCTGGTCCAAATAATACGGTCAGAGCTATAGTCTATCATCTGATAGAAATTATTTGGGTCAAGGTAGAAGTAAATTTGTATTGTCTTATTTTTTTTAATAAATCATTGATTGTTAATTTTTAGCTTATTATTGAAAATGGGGATCTGTATGCTTTGGTATTTCCAGACTAAAATTCTATTGAATTATAGCATTTTTGGGTCATTCTGTATTATAATCACACAGTGCCATCACACTGGATATATTTAGCTAATTGTATAAGTGTATTAATCCTTTGCTCCTCATTTTTTAGAGAAAGGTTTATATACTTAAGAATCAATAGAGGCCTGGCAGGTTATATAATAAATGAATGCAGTGGATGACTGAAAAGTGCAGACCTCAGAAAAATTTGGATTTTGGTAGAAAATGTTAGCTAGCATTTTTAAAATACTGCGTAAGCCCCAAAAAGTCCTGTCTGCAGGTTGGATCTGACCCAGGCACCACTAGTTTGTGATTCCTATCCTAAAGGTCAAGGCGGTTGTTTCAGTTGTCTGTTGCTGTGTAACATACTACCTGAAAACATGGTGGCTTAAAAAAATAACCGTTTTCTTGCTTGATTCTGAAGCATCACAATCAAGTTCTTTCTTGGAGTCTATCAGGCATGACGGGCTGAGGCGGGGGTCATCAGAGGCTTCTTCACATACAGGTTTGGGACCTGGGCTGGTGGGTCATCTCTTTCTCCTTGTGCAGCTTCTCTGCATGACTAGCTTGGGCTTCCTTCTAGCATGGCCATGCCAGGGTAGTCACACTTCCTACACTCACACCGGGCTTATCCCAGAGTAAGCTTTCCAAGAAGTTTAGGTGGAACCTGCCAGGCTTCTTAGGGCCCAGCATCAGAAGTTACTCAGTGCCACTTGGCCATATTCTATTGGCCAACTAATTATAGGCCAGCTCAGATTCAGGAGCATGGAGGAATAGACGTCACCTCTCAGTGAGGGAATGGCCTGCACACAGGGAGACTGTCTTTGGCAACAAGCTACTCAGTTATCATTCCAGTCTTTCTGTATCTGTCCCTGTCTTCTTGGTCTTATTGTCTACTTCTCTTTTACAGAAATCTCTTCCCTGGAGCTTGACTTTAAAATTCTCCACTAATATATACACGTCCTTTGTGCATTTATCCCTCTGCCTTGCTTTGTTAGGTACGTTTATATTGGAGAATTTTTTCTAGTCAAGAACATAAATGCCTTAAGTGGGCACCTGATTTTTCTTTATCCTAACACTAGATGGATTCATTACCCTGTATATAATAGAAATTCAACTACATTTATGAACTGATAGATATTTGATATTTTGGAAGGATTGGGTTTTATTGTTCGCAGGACAATTTATTATGGAGACTTTTATTCTTTCCACCAAAAATTATGCTTGATTCTCAAAAAAGTTTTTCAGAGAGAGATCTAAATTTGATTTTGATTTTAGGCACAAGTGAATTTGAATTGGGGAAGAAGAGAGTTCTGAGAAGTGAGACAGGACTCCTTGTCTCCCTCCACTCCTTGTAAAGAACACATCCCTCTATCTGAAAGCAGCAAAGTTGCCAAAGACACTTGTTTACATCCAGTGATATTTACTCTAAGGGACTATAGGACACAGATGTAGTATTTTGGAGTGCATAATATTTTTGAGATCCCATAGTACATATGGAAAGCATCCCAGAGGCTATATAAAAATTAATTGCCGGTATTTGAGTTACTTGATTTTTCTACTCCCACTACATTAGTTAACCTTTAGCAGTCGTCCAATGACTGGTATCATTGAAACTTAACATACCTAAAAAGCGTTGCTGTAGGATTTCCTTTCTTTCTTGTTTAGAAACTTTTGATTTACAGTACCTGTTACTAAACTGTCTTTGTTTCTTGTCACACTTTCTTCAAAGCAAAGAGGAAGATACATGGCTAGGACACCTCTGAACCCTGGGGGGGGGTGGGGGGGGGAGTGTTTTTCCCTTAAATAAAAAAAGGAATTTTTTAAAAACAATACTTTAAGATTAGAGTATGTTTCTATTTCTTTAAAGTACTTTGTATCTCCTGCTAGGATTGCCATTGTTTTTTGTTTGTTTTTTTTGGGGGGATGAAGATTGTCCCTGTGCTAATATCTGTGCCAATCTTCCCCTATTTTGTATGTGGGATGCCGCCACAGCATGGCTTGATGAATGGTGCACAGGTCTGCCCCTGGGATCCGAACCCACGAACCCCAGGCCACCACAGCAGAGTGCACGAACTTAACCACTACATCAGCTGGCCAGCCCCTAGGGTTGCCGTTTTTTTTATGAGGAGCTACTACATATATTTAAATTATTTGTCTATGGAAATGAGGGTAATGCTTTATTTGTCAGATCACTTAGTTCCTAAGATTTTAGGGTTATTTAGGTAAATTACATTTTCACCCGTTTTCCGGTCCCCTATCCTATAGATTGGAAACCGTATCATCTCCATTTTCATAGGCAAAGGAAAGAGACTGATCCCTTTTAAGCTTAGTTTGAAGCCTGAAGCTTGAAAGCAAAGTCCAAGCTCAGTGTTCTTAAAACGAAAGGCCTGTTCTAATTGCTTAGTGGAAACTAATACTTGGTTAACCTGCTTAAAGCAAAATTTCTTCAATAAATAAGCCAAAGGGTTAGATCTCTGTTTCCTAAATTGTGTGTGGAACACTGTTACTAGGTGTTCCATTAAAGAAGGGTTTTGTGGTCTAATATTTTGGTGTAAACAGAATTTACTGCAGGACTTCTTGTAGCATATGATATCCTAGCGTGTATTGTGGATTCCTAACAAATTTTTAGCAAGAAGCATATTCCAAATTTGTTTGACCTAGGAGCCCTCCCTCCCTGTTTTTTGTTTTTTGCAGAATACTTATTACTAATGTTTTAGGGAACACAATTTGTGAAACCCCCAGATGCTATCTCTTTATATGTGTAAAAATGTTAAAAATTGTATACTTTGAAATTAGTAAGATATGTTGTGTTTTTTGGTAGTAGTCGTTTTTAAATTGTCCTTCTTCTCCCGGCCACGATCCGTTTCACCTATACAGACATACCCTGTAGACTCTCCCCTTGGTGAACATGTTTCCACAGTAAGAACGTTTCTTGCTTTTTAATACCCAAGATTCATAGAACACAAGGCTTTTAATATACCATTTTTTAGCTTATGTTCTTATAGGGAAATTTATATTTATGCCTCTAAACCCAATATGACATTTTAAACACAAATGTGGGGGAAATATTTCAAGTTAGATTTTTAGTATGATGTGGACATCTTGAAAAACAAACTCAGTGTCATCTACGAGGATATATGCTATGTCACTGTCTGGAAACAACAGAAAATCTTACTAACTGATCTTCAGGAAACAGCATTTTAGGCATTTTACAGTCAACATGATAGTCTGTTAATTACATATTAGAGTTTTGCTGTGTGTTATGTTTTAGAAATCGGTTGAGGGTCTTGGGTAGATGTTACATATTACTTTTTCCATTCAAAAGAATAGGACAACTTAGTGTTTTTTTGTACAACATTGGTTTTCAGGTAACAATTACTCCACTAAGTTAGAGAGGCTATTTTAACTCATTCAGTCCTTTTAACAACCCAAGCAGGTGGGTGACATTATCCTCAGTTAACCAGAAAGAGATGGAGGCATGGAGTGGTAAAGTAACTTGCCTGAGGTGCTACAGCTCGTAAGTGGCAGGACTGAGATTTGGGCTGGACAGACTCTGTCAAGGTCCTCACCACTATGGGGTTCATGGAAATTCTTTGTTTCCAACTTTTGTCAACTGAATGTGGTTTTAGAAGTATATACAGAGCAAGTTAAATTTCAACTGAACGTTTGATTGTCTGGTGGTTTGTGTGCATGGTTATAATAAAAATTCTGCTCTCTTTTGTGCTTTTAAGCAATTCATTGGTAGTAAAATAGGCACTTTGGGAAATCACCTTAATGACTTTAAGGCCCCATGATACCATTTACTGCAATGAAGTAGTAAATAGTTTTATTAAATTCTGCCACTTAGTAAATAATTTTATGTGGCCTTGAGGTGTCTCCTGGCATTTTGTGGTGAGCTATTCATGTAACTGGGGCAAATTTTTCATAGAGGAAAAGAAAACAAATATTTATTGAATACTCTCTATGTTCAAAGCCCTTTAAAATGGAATTTGTTTTATCCTCATAAGGGGAGAATTATTATCCTTATTTTAAAAAAGAGAAAGCTCACGGAAATGGAATAGCTGGTCTCGGATAACACAGCTTGTATATGGATCAACTCTGATTTGAAGCCTGGTCATTTGCCTTCTACTGAGAGGCACAGAATAAGTGCAGTCATCTCCCTTCAGAGTTTTTCTCCCTTCAAAGCATGTGTGTCTGAATGACAGTGGGGCCTCAGTTTATGGGAAGGATGTCTTCTGTGGCAAGCCCTGCTCTGGGACTTTCAAAGTAGCAGTCTGGGTGTACCATGGCTGTGGTGGGGCCGCAGGAGCCGATGGGGAAGTAGAGTTTCCTGTAGATAGAGTAGAGGAAAAAACCCTGGGCTGAGGCCTCTCTTCTCTCGCCATCTCTTCAAATGCATTGAAAATCTCCCAGAACCAGCATGACACAGTAATAAGATATGCCAGTAGAACACCACCACTGCCACCACCACCACCGTCATCATTGCCATTAGGTGGTTGTACCTTTCTATAAAATCTGAATAATCAGATTCTCCTTATCCCTACAAATAGAACAATAAGACAGCTGTGAGTCCACGTTGTCTACAGGTCTTCCCCAACAATCTGGATGGTCTCAGTGCCCTTTCTGTTGCATGAGACCTCTCCACTGAAATCCAAATGAGCAATTCTCTTTAGCTGTGATAGTGTGGAAATGTTGCAGTTGCTGATGAACAACTCCTTTTCACTTAGTAAAGTCATTCAGAGACTTCAAGGGGCCACAAGGACATTAAAAGTCTTGGCCTACCACATACCCGAAAGTCTCAAAATAAAATGTGTTTCAAAAGCACTTTTGATTAAATTACTGAAAATATTTAAGAAGGTGGTGAGTGAGGGCTGGCTGACTGGAGAGCATATATTTGTAACTATCTTTTAGCCATGGGTGTTTTGCATAGCAAATAGATTTTCTTAGTTTATACCTATTAACCAAGTGATCAACTCGCCACAGCTCTTTCTGCAGCTTCCCCATTTCTAGGCAAAATAATTTGAGACTTGTCAGAAAGCCAAAAGTTGGGGATTGCCTTATTCTTGGTCCTAAACCTAGACCTGTTTTATAAATAGTTGATTTCCAGGCCAAGGTGTCCCTGCATGATGCGTACCCATAAATGTCCTGCTGCCGCAAATTGTCAGTCTTAGCAAAAATAGAATTCTGTGTCTATTCAAAGTGCTCCTGCTTTGCTAGGCTGCCATCCTGTGCTGCTTTGCAGGTAGACTTCTTTGAGTGATGTCTGCATGCCTTCCTATTTGTCTGCTAAGAGTCTGTGCCTTTTTAAGCTCCTTGACATCATGTCCTTATATATCCTTGACATGATATCCATTGTATCTGTACCCTGGCAAATGGTTTGCACAGAGCCATCTTCCAAAACTGCCGCGTCTGCAGACCCAGTGCAGGGAGGGCAGGGAGAGGGAAGGAAAATATGAGCCCTGTGCTGCCGGGGAACCCGGGTGTGGTGGGCTAGCCTTGAGAAAGGAGCCTGCTCAGGTGAGCTTAGCTCCCTGGACAACCTGCCCCTCTGAGGAGCAGGAAGGAAGGAAACCTGCATTTTGTAAAGAGTGAACCATTTCACAGTGTGAAAACAAAAGCGGCGAAGAAGCCCAGGCTGCCCGGCCCTTGTCTTGGGCCGGTGGGCGCAGAGGTCTCAGTTGAGAGAAGGAAGCGGTCCCTGGGCATCAGGGTCAAGGACAGAAGAACGAGCAGAGGCCTAGACGAGGAGAGCAGTTATGGATGTGAGGGACAGTTGCTCTGTCACCTTACAGAGGTGCTGGCAGTGTCAGCACTGTGGCGGCTCAGGGCCAGGTCCTGGTGGCTGTGAGAGGAGGCCGTGGCTGAGGCACCCGTGGCCATGGTGGTGGCCTGCAGGAGCAGCCAAGGACCCGAGAAGGCATCTGTGGGCTGACCAGGAGTGGGAGCATCAGGCCAATGGGCATAGCAGTCACCAGAGCTCCTGGCTGCAGAGAGGCACAGATGTAGCCTCTTGGCAGCCTTTTGCGGACCTGAAAGCAGACTGTGGGTGGGAGAAGATTCCTGCGGTTACGTGCATGGGGTGTCCGCCGGAGCCCATTTGTGTGTTGCCGTTGTGGGGTAGTTCACGTCCTCTCAATTATTCTTCCTGGGTGGGTGGCCAGGGAAGCACCTATTCAGGTGTACCTTCTTTTACTTTTTAATTGATACTAACTTTTAAAATTTTGTTCTGTGAACCCTTGGCCAGTAAGTTTTAAAGCTTAGAGAGAGCCAGTCTTCAAATTTCTACCTGAAATCCTAATAAACCAAGTATCTTGAAGAAATTACTGAAAGAGTGAATTTCATTAGGAAAAACTAGGTTACTGGGCAAAATGTTAAAGTGCACAGAATTCATTGTAGGTTGAGAGAGATCTTTCTATGGGGATGGCTGAAGCAAACGGTCGGTTTGCTTCAGTGTCTCTCCACCCCCAGTCCCCATCTCCTTGCTCTGTGAGTGGAGTTCCAGGGGCTTCTAAGTACCCCATGCTGATAAGAGCTGGGCAAAGTCTGTGCAGTCCTTTACCAAGGACTGGGGCAGGGAAAGTGTTGGTGTATTTGCATCACAGGTGACCATTTCTGGGTTATTCACTCCCCTCCGTCCCCCTCATGTACTCACTGCTGCTTCCCCCATCTCATTTTTATTAGTGGACTAAATTAATAATTGAATAACCTGTTAAATTGCAAGGATTTTGTGCAGTAATATAACAATGCCTCATATTACTCATCGAAGAACAGCTTAAACTGAGCCCAGTATATAAATGACCAAGATGTACAGCAATTGCTATGCTGTTTTTGCATACCACTAGCATCTTTTTTCAGTAAGTCAAAAGTAGTTTATATTGAATCAAGGATGAGAGCACTGAAGTAAATTTACAATTTTAGAGATTTTAAGAAAACTTCCAAATATTGTGAAAGCATGTAAGATTTATTTGGTCCCTCATGAATCTTCTAAATTGTGGCATACATTGTTAAGCTCATGAAATCATAGTATGAAATGCTTTTCTTCTCTTTGAGAGAATAATAAATGCTACGAATCTACATTGTGCTGTATTATTGATATGTATCCTCTTTTCTGTACATGGATATTTTCAAAGTGAATATTTACATTATTTAGTATTTTATTTGCATGACATCTTGGATAAGAAGTAAATAAGGGCAGTATTAATGATTCATTTGAAAATGAACCTTATCTGTAGATTCTAAAATTGTACTTGTAAGTAATGTCAACAATCAACTGTTTCTTTCCTATCTGAAATGTCATCATGTTTTATTTGGACATGAATCATTTTACATTTGGAGAAGTTATGTGTTGTATGTAATGATAGATGACTTGAAACTAGGGTAAAATCTACCACTTTTGTTTAAACGTCAGATATTTAGAGTTTTCCATTCTAAGTATAGCCTTTGTAGGACTGTATCTGATATGCATGTCCTTAGTTCAGCAGTGGTTTTATTCATTTTCATGGCATGTGCCATTGTAGGCACTGCACATATATGAAGATAATATTCATACTTTCTGACTAAGTCATTTGGTTCATTTTTACCTATAATTCCCATACAAATCATTTCACATACACACATATATATGGCTTTACATGGGCAGGAAATTTATGTTGATTTTGTGATGAATAAAGTGTTATAAATGAACTGTTTAGACAAAGCAGAAATTAACTATCCCTCTTTTAAAATTAAATATCAAGTTGACTTAAATGGTCAAAACCTCTTTGTAGTTGCGGGACTCAGAATGGAAATTTGAAGGCTGGGATGCCAGGAGTGAGGGAGGTAGAGAAAGAATTGTTCTTGCAAGGATGCTATTTCTCAGGTTCCCATGAAAAGCAAATGGGAAAATGTGTGATTTTTCTGAGTGATGAAAGGAATAGAAAGCTATCTATATGTATATATTTTGCCTTCACACTTAAGAATGATTTCTGAAACTATGCCGAAAGGACATCTTAATGCAAAAATAATGTGTAAGTGCTGCTTGGCAAGCCGTGCTGTGGCGGTGTCCCATATAAAGTGGAGGAAGATGGGCACCGATGTTAGCCCAGGGCCAGTCTTCCTCAGCAAAAAAAGAGGAGGATTGGCAGACGTTAGCAAAGGGCTGATCTCCTCACATAAATAAATAAATAAATAAATAAATAAATAAATAAATAAATAAATAAATAAATAAATAAATAAAAAATGTGTAAGTGGATTATCACGCCTGTGTCTTTCATTGAAGTACTCTGGTGGAGTTTTCAAATGCAAAAACAGTAGCTGCCCATTTCTCCTTCCTGGGGGAAGCTCCCATCTTCATCTGAGAGAAGAATTATTGCCTGTCAGACTTCTCCTTGTTGTCTTTCATGCTAGAGATTGATAAATTTGTTCCCAAGTTGGCGATGAGGCCTCAGCAGCCTGACTGGGGAGTGATCATTAGTGGTAGCAACTATTTATTCCTCTAGAAATTTAAGATTAGCCCCCTTGATTTAGCTTGTTCAATACATTCCAGATAAAAAAAGAGGAACAGCACATACATTTTTGGATGGTAAAGAATTACTTAGAATCTGCCTCTACTTGGCCTTGTGACATTGAGATTCTCAAGGAGGTAGAAAGAAAATAGAGATTTTTATGTTAAACAATAGTTAGATACAGTGCATTAGAATTGGTCTACTGAATCTCCAAAAGATGGAAGCATAGTCACTGGTAGCAGCTGTATTTGTTTTCGTTATTCAGTGTTGTAGCTGTCAATGATGAGACATCTTTAATAAAACCTATACTATGTTAATTCCTTGAAGTTTGTTGAGCAGGTACTTTGTATTCTGTCCTGTACTAGGCACACTATGCTATTCAGAGACAAACCCTTGTAAGGAGTTTTCAAATTTCTGCTAAGGATGATGAACTGTGTCACATATCTGTGATAAAGGACAGGAAGTTACAGTTACTATAATAGAGGTTAAAAAAATCAACAATCTTGTTATGGGTGTTTGCAGAGGAAAGACATCTTACATTCAACTAAGAGGATCAGACCAAGTTTCAAGTTTCATCTCGCTGGAGTGTTTGGGTAGGATTCAGCTTTGGAGGAAAAAGGTAAGTACTTTCTGGGGAGAGAGAGGTTCAGATGGGGGTAATTCTATCAGGATTCTAATTTGGCTCGAGGACAGGATGCTCGAAAGAGGAAGAAAAGACTGGAAGGGAGGTTGAGGCCAACTTGTAGTAAGCTTTAAAGGTCAATCTCTAAGATTTGAGACTGAAGATTTGGGATTTCTTTCAATCATTGTCTGCTATGACCTGCCCACTTTTCAGAATACCCAACTGCTGTATCATGGACCCTTGGATCCACTGAACTGGGACAGGTGTAATGCAATGGCATTGCGGTGAAAAGAGGGGGCTCTGGGTCATGAGACGGCATGGTTTCATATCTTCGATCCAGCACCTACTAGTTATGTGACCTCGGGTGAGCTACTAAACCTCTCTTTGCCTCCCTGCTGGTGTGAGGATTAATGACGTAAACAGTGTAAAGCACGCAGGTCCATTGCAAATAACTAAAGGAGTGCTTGGTCCCTATCGAACTTCTTATGCTGTCTGAGACAGTCTCCTCCCCCATCTGCCCTGTGATGACCTTACTTCGCAATAAGTCTGTGAATGAATGCAGAGACAGACAAAGTGTGATGAGGAGATAGGGAGATGGTCAGCACAGGTAAAGATGTAGGTTAGAAGAAAGGGTGGCTTTTTGTATGAAATGTAAGTAGTACCTATAAGTTCACTTCCTGTAATGAAGGCTGCCTTCCTCGAACAAAGATGCTTGTACCTCCTTCCCATGTTCAGGGAAGAGAATAAACGGTTTTCAGGCCAGGCTGACGTTTGTGGGGTTTGAGCCTGACCTCAGGTGTCCTGATGAGTCCTCCTTGGTGCCTGAGGAGAAGGAAGAGGTTATGGCTTGGCAGCCCCAGACAGCAGAAAACACTTTCCTAACCCTATAGGGGTGAGGTTTCAGCTACGAGCTCTGTCAGTAGGTCCTCAAACCCTTAGTAGTTGCAGAGCTAACATTTGTAGTTTCTACCATTTGCAGTAACTCGGACGGTTGGAAAATGTGGTAGTTGACAGTTTGTCTGAGACTTGTGAACTAGAGTTGCAAGTCCTGAGGCTGTGGTACATAGAAGCCAGTCCCTAACAAGTGAGCCGAATACCTGCTCAGCACCTGCAGCCAACTGATGTCCTGAAGTGATGAAACTCTGTGGTTATTTAGGGATAGAATTCAGTGAAAGTTGACAAGGTAACTTCTATGACTTCTGAAAGAAATGAGAATCTGGAGAAAGCCAGGAGTCTGTATAAATCCTTCTATGGTTGCAAATCTGAGGATTCTGGAAGCTCTTGGCCCATGTTTCTCTGGAATATCCAGGTGGTTGGCTTTCTCAGTATCCCAGGGGAGAGGCTGAGTTTGGGAGAAATTAGCTTCCTGTGAGGAGCCAAGGGAATTCTGGGTAAACCTCTGGCATTCGTTGGCTTACCTAAGAGGAAACCTTTGGCCTGGCGTCTTATTGGTGAAGTGCTGGGCTAGGCTCTACTGTCATTGGCCAGATTATGGGTAGGGTGAGCTTTCTAAGGCTCTCTGACAATCTTGTGTAGAGTGCTCAGGGAGCCTTGTGTGAATGGCTGGGAAAAGATGAGCTCTCCAGGAGATGAGCTGCCAGCCTGCAGAGGGCAGTGCACACGACAGTGTGGCTGAGGCCCCCAGAAGCCGACCACTGTAGTGGGGTTTGGCACTAGTGAGAGTTACTATTTGTGCTGGCACATTGCCCTGCTGGGAGAAGATTCTTTATCCAGAGAGGTGACTTGAGGAAATACTCGTAGTTGGATTCCGAGAGGCTGTCTCGCACTATGGGAGCTCTGGTTGTTATAGCCTTTTGTAAAATATATATTTATTTAATTTTCCTCTACTACAGACTTTCTCTTTTACAGTGAGTCAACTTGCTTTTGATTTTGAAAGTTGTGGCCAACACACTGGGTTGTTGAGTAAAGAAGTTTCCTTGGTTTCCTAGGAGAGGGCTTGAGCAAGGAGGGGCATGATACAGAGAGGAAAAAACTGCTCTCAGGATGCAGTTATTTTTGAGGAACTCTAGTATCAACTATATTAATCTTTGCCTGTAGGTGGGAGGGGAAATAAGGGGAAGTGGGAAGGAAAAAAAAGCAACTTTGTATTTTTGAATATGGCAAAACTGTATCAAATGATCACCAATGTGGATTAGTTTATGGTTGCATTTAAGTATCATTTTTGAGAAGGCTGGGATTTTTCAGCATCTCACTTTATGATGAAAAATATGCAATAATAACTAACCTTCACACAGTGCCTGTATTTGCCTAGCACTATCCTGTGGGCTTTACAATATCCTGTATTTGAATATTATTCCTGTATACTTCACAGCACCATGAGGGTAGGGATAATTATTATGTCTATTTTGAAATAAGGGAAACTGAGGCACAAGGGTTAAGAAACTTGCTCAAGGTGACACAGTAGGAAATTAGTAGAGTTGGGTTCAAAACCCTGGCAGTCTGGTTTCCCGAGTCTGTTCTCTTAATGACTGCACTGTGTCCACTGTCCGCAGCCTGAGTGTGAGGTAGGAATAATAACCATTCCCTATGTCGAAGACCTTGCACACTGGATTTGCCCACTTTAGTTTGGAAGTACCCATTCCACTTCTTCTTTTTTAAGGTATCTTCACATTTTATTGTCACACCCACTTAAGCATTTACATTTTTCTTATGTGTGTGTGAGGAAGATTAGCCCTGAGCTAACATCTGTTGCCGATCGTCCTCTTTTTGCTGAGGAAGATTGGCCCTGGGCTAACATCTGTGTCTATCTTCCTCTGCTTTGTATGTGGGACGCCTGCCATAGCATGGCTTGATAAGCAGTACGTAGGTCTGTGCCTGGGATCTGAACCTGCGAACCCTGGGCCGTTGAAACAGAGCACACAAACTTCACCACTACGCCACTGTGCCGGCCCCACCATTCTACTTCTTTATGACCGTGAAGTGCCTTATATAATACCAGAAATCTTAGTACTGATATCTTCTGTAATTCTACAAGGGCTTTTTACAGATCTTAGATAAAAATTCCTTGTGATATTGGTCCTTCTCAGTGGCAAGCTTTAGGTTAAATAACTTGTTTATTGAGCTGTAATTTCTTGGCCTTTGTGATTAACTTTGGCTGAAGTCTGGTCAATCTGTCTACTTCTGATATCTGGTAAATATGTGCAAGTCAGCAGATGGCAGACCACGATGATCCACATGAACTTCTGTGGCTATATTAGTGACTTCTGCAGCACCCGCACTGTGCTAAAAGCCTCATCATGCTTAAAGTAGGTGGGCACGTTTTGTGTGTGTGTATGTGTGCCCGTGAAACTTACAAACTGACAACATTCCAACATATTCAGTTATGAAATTTCAAACATAACTACCAACAAAATAGCATTCCCATTAGAGACAACTTGGAAAAATAAATAAAAGTGCAGAGTAGGAAATAAAGGCTGCTTCTGGTACTGCTCCACAGCTAGCCCCTATTGAATTTTGCTTTCCCTCAGTAGTTTACACATTCCTAGCAGAGTATCTTAAAGAAGCAATTGGTGTTGTTAATACGTTGTTGTTCTCTCAGTTAGATTTTAACCAAGGTGTACAATACAGAGTGTTTCACAAATGCATTTTCTGCTGGAGAAACCACAGATATGTAACTATTTATAGTGTTTCTTAGTTATCTTGTGCATCATTTCCTCTTCTACTTCCTCCGTGTCACTGGCAGTCGTGCTGCTGCCCTGCCTGTCCTCCCCTTGTGACATCTGAGTCATCGCTGACATCTCTGCCCAGGCCTGCTCAAGGAGCCATTACTGAGCTTGGTTATGGTTTTCTCCCCACCATTTCTCAGATCTGTATTTTTCGACGGCTGCAACCTTGATCTGCACTTCAACCATCCCACGCTCTCCATGTCTGTTTCTTGGCCTCTAACGTCTTCTCTTTTCAATCCACATGTTGAAAAGTAATTTTCTCACAAGTGTTTTCTCAGCATCTTGTTCTTAGAAAAACTGCCCCGTGGTAACACCTCTATACTACTTTTTAGTTACCCCTACATCGTTTTAAGATTCTCAATGGTGTCCTCCTTCACCTCATCAACTCCACGCAAGGCAGAGACGCACCTTGGTTCTTTGTTATTGCATTGTTAAAGGTAAATTGGGCTGACCCTACTGAAAATTGTGAAATAAGGAAAGTCTTGGCCATCTCCCACTTGTATTCTCCATTACTTTTTTGACCCACAAGGGTTTTCCTCCCCTCTTGTTTTTTATTTGGTATTCTTGCTCCATAATTCACACTTCTAATCAAATACGAAAGGATCTGATATTGGTGGTTTATACTTGAATGAATGTCATCACATGTTCTTTTATGTGATCAAATGTCTTTCATGAAATAAAGCTAGTGCAAGTCGATATAGTTTTTCATTTTTAAAAAAATGCCCCTATTTGGCAAGTACAAAGTCTGCAACTCTGTGTTGGTTCCCTCACAAAGTTTTTAAAAAGAAATTTTTTCTGGAGTACATAGATCTGGCAGTAATCACGTTAAACCATAGCTGTAAAAAAGGAAAGGAGAAGCGGAAGGGGGAGAGAGAAAGAACTAGAACAGCCAATAGGAGATAGTCATATTATCAAGCTATGTCCTTTGATAAAAATGCATTATGTGTGTAATTTTTTCAAAAAAATTCATTTCCTTTGTATTTTGTTGTGTAGTTCCTTTTTTCTTCTCAGCCACCTGTGTACATTTATTGTATCCATATTAGAATATAAACCATAAAAGCATTGAACATGTCGTTTTCTTTACTTATCCCCAAATTTCAACATCTCGTTAATGTCAGCCATGCTATGAACAGTCAATAAATGGTTGCTGATTATATGACAATGTTTTGGGACATAATAATCTTTCTTTGTATCTCCAGGGTGTTAGTTTATTTATTTTTGTGAGGAAAATCAGCCGTGAGCTAACATCCATGCCAATCTTCCTCTTTTTGCTGAGGAAGACTGGCCCTGAGCTAACATCCGTGCCGATCTTCCTCCACTTTATGTGGGACGCTGCCACAGCATGGCATGATAAGCGGTGCATCAGTGCACGCCCGGGTTCTGAACCCTGGGCCGCCAGCAGCAGAGCGCACGCACTTAACTGCTACACCACGGGGCCGGCCCCTCCAAGGTCTTAGTTTATTTTTACCCAAATAGAATGAAAGAATTTGACTCTCTAACACCAGTCTCAGAAATCCATGTTTCAACTGCCCACAGGTAATGGCAGCTGGTTGTCGATGAGGAGATTTCATTTGCAACCTGTGTTGGTGGCAGCTATGGTTTGATTCTTCTTGTGTTGTTGGTTGGCTGTAAGACCTCATCTTTTGCTGTGGGGACTGGACCAGAAAGGGAAGCTAGCCCGAGGCCCCGTGGAAATTAGGCAAATGTACTTCAGCAGTCACATCGTATTCTGGCTTCGCAAAGAGAAATCGCATGGGTTATTTTATATACCAAAGCTGGAGTTATCTCTTCTGTGACCCTGGCGTGTCTTCATACTTACAGACACCAATATTGCCCTTCCCTTGGTTCAGCCAAAGCTGAGGAGGTGTGGGGAGGGGTGGAAAGACTTTTCACCAGAAAGTGTGATGGGGATTGAGGCAACGTCTGCTTTCATACGCTGAATCTCCAGTGACCCTACCTTTTAAAAATTCTTTGATTCTGTAATACAGTGTGTTCTATTGACACAATTGTTGCCTTATAAATTTAATAAGTTAAAATGAGTTCTATAAGAAAATGTAGGCTTTTCACTGTAGTGGGAGGGTATTGCTTGAGGTAGTGGAAATAGTAGACGTACTATGTAGCTGCCTCGAACATCTGTTACCTGAAGGCAAGCCAATAAATGAGGAAGAGAAGATAATAGATTGCCTCACCTGTGAACTTGTTCACCATGTTCTTGGAAAACAAGAGGGTGAAATTCAATGTATTATGTCTTTATTGTCCCACAGTGCTTGCCATATATCAGACAATCACTGAATAATATCTTGTGGATTTTAGTTATTTATTTTGTGTTTGCTTTCATGGTACTGTATTTTAAGCCAATGCAACAATAAAATGAATTCTTATTTATTCTGTTTATAAAAACAAAAATGTTAATAGTTCAAATAAAATGGAAATATATTTGTAATGGTGTCATAGCATATGAGGTGGTATTTTTATTCTTGCTAGAGAGACTAAGGATTGAATTTATATGCTAGTGCAGATCTGGAGTGGGAAGAGAGTAGATGGAGCTTGTGTATAAGCAATTATTGATTTGTGTTAACTTTTGTTCATCAGGATGTTTTCATTTTTAGAGTATTAACAATATTAAGAAATACTTCTGAATAAGAATTTTAGCAAAAGATCACTAGCTTAATGGATTGTAGAATAGCAGCAATTCTCCATCTCCTGGCGACTAGAGACCTGGGCAAGGATTTGAATCTAGTCAGGATTATGATGGCCTAGGTTATGGTTCTACTCAAATGGTTTGGTCAAGAAAGCAAAGGTTTGGCTTCGCCTCCACTGTTGTAATTGCTCAAGTACAAAAGCACAACGGTTCCTTGGTCTTTTGACTGGAAATCTTGAGGTAGTTCTCTGTGCCATTCTTCTTGTCCATAGAATTTGGCTTAGACTTCTTAGCATCTCTAGCCAAGACTGACTTTTGTAATAATGGAAAAGTGACGCTAACTAGAATGTGCCCAGGGTGAGTGCCATGTCAGTTTTCTGGTTCTAGGGACTGGAAAGGTTCTAGCTCCAGAGTTCCAGCCGACCAGGCTTCAGCCTTGGCCAGGTTCAACTCTGGTCATAAAGACTTCTGAGAACTGGCCCCGTGTTGGGCTGCCTTGCTGACTTTGAGGAGCTCTTTCTCCTCGTACTTAGTACAGTGAAAAATCAAGCCAGAGTCCTGAAATGGGCGAGTGAAAGTCCCAGGAGCTGTTTTGCAAGGAAATTTGAGGTTGTGACTGAGAAGGCAGAAGAGACAAAGAAAATAATATTACTTTGAATTTGTGTGGTGCTTTCCAATCTCATTTAATTAAATTCTCATCATAAACAAATGAATGGAGCAGAGGAGTAAGGGGACTTGTACAGAAGCAGATAAACTCTTTTTTTTTTTTTAGGAAGATTGGCCCTGAGCTAACATCTGTTGCCAATCTTCCTCCTTTTTTCCTTTTTTCTCCCCAAAGCCTCTGTAGATAGTTGCATGTGATAGTTGTACTCCTTCTAGTTGTTCTATATGGGACTCTGCCTCAGCATGGCTTGGTGAGTGGTGAGTAGGTCTGCTCCCAGGATCCGAACCAGCGAACCCTGGGCCACCGAAGCAGACGTGCAAACTTAACTGCTGCACCACCGGCCCAGCCCCTCAGATAAACTCTTCAGATGTGTTTGGAGCAAAGCTGTAAATGCTCGGCTTTAGTCAAGCTGGCTTTTCCCCTGTTGTCCTTTTTCCACTCTTATGCTTTCTAGGTAGATGTGGTAGTCTGATAATGGCCCCCAAAGATTTAAGGTCCTGATCCCCAGAATCTGTGAATGTTGTCTTATTTGAACAAAGGGTGTTTGGAGATGCAATTAAGTTAAGGCTCTTGAGATGGGAGATTATGTAGTTGGACCCCAAATGCAATCACAGTTGTCCTTATGAGAGTCAGAGGAGATTTTACTCATACAAAGGAGAAGGGATGTGAAAATGGAGGCAGAGATTGGAGTCATGCGGCCACAAGCAAGGCATGCTGGTACCAACAGATTCTGGAAAAGGCAAGGAATGGGTCGCTTAGAAGCTCTGGAGGGAGTACGGCTCCATTGACAGCTTGCCACCAGCGGTCCTGATTTTGAACTTCTAGCCTCTGGAACCATGGGAGAATAAATTGCTGTTATTTACTTATTTGTTTTTTTGGTGAGGAAGACTGGCCCTGAGCTAACATCTGTGCCGATCGCCCTCCACTTGGTATGTGGGATGCCACCATGGCATGGCTGATGAGTGGTGTAGGTCCACGCCCGGGATCCAAACCTGTGAACCTGGGCTGCCGTAGTGGAGTGCGCCGAACCCAACCACCGGACCATGGAGCTCGCCCCAAAATTGCTGTTATTTTAAGCCACCAAGTTTGTAGTAATTTGCAGCCACATGAAACTAATACAACAGGGAAAAGCGGTAAAAATGAAATGGAAAGCAACTTGGTCAGGAGGACTATACCATTAAATTTAACTTTTGAAAGAATCCCCTTTTATTTATTTGTGCATAATATACACTTTTAATACAAACCTGATCTAATTTATTTTAATTCCAATCATCAACTTTCCAAAAGCAACTCTCTAATTATGTCATGCATGTTTGTCTGTATTCCCAACATGACTATAAATTTGGGATTCTGTTTGGCTTGTTTATAATTGCAGCCACATTTCTTGGCACATAGTAGGTTTAGTAAATATTTTCCAAATGACTACATGCTTAAGTATGAATGTTTTTCAAATCAGGGCTCCAATCTGCTTTTCCAGCTATATTTCTCACTCTTCTTTTTTGTGTTCTTGCCAGAAAAAAAAAATCAAGTTGGTGAGATATAAATAATGAATAATAACTACAATTTCCCTTATGAATAATAACTGTCCAGATGACAGATGGTGCTAGAATAGACTGAATGCATAATATTAATTGCAATGTTTTGTTACATCTTTAGGAGAAAGAGGCAAATTAGGACAAATCAAATGTATACTAACGATTTATTTTAAAATGTGCTTTAAAGTGTGTTTTTAGCGTCAATATAGATAAAACCTGAATGCCTGCTGGGCTGGCAGCATTCTACAGAGGCTATTGATATTCAAAATAATACCAGTGAGGCACTGTTCTTTCAGAGATAGGATGATTTGGGACTACAACTTTTTAAAACATTTTTAAATGAGCATTGAAGCAAAAAGAGTTTATAGTAAAATTATTTTAATAAGTTGAAATTAAGCTACTTGGTGAATTCTGAAACACGTCTCATCATCTGAAAGTAGTTTTCTGCTCGTGAATTGCTGGATTTTGTCCTCAGGACAATATCCTGTCTTAGACGATCAAGTGAACAAGATGATTGATTTTGTTTCCCCAACTCTTCTTGTGAAAAATTTTAGCACTTAGAAATGTTTTAAAATGAGTGATGAATACACATAAATCTTACATCTGGATTCAGAGTTTTAATTTTAAAAAAAGTTTAGAATTCCAAAGCTCAGGCCACACTCCAGGCTAATTAAATCCTCCAATGGGTCAGAAGCATCAGTTTGTTCTTTTTGAAGGCCCCTGGGTGATTCCACGGTGCAGACACGTTTGAAAACCGCTGTACTGTACCATTATCACACCAAAAATAATTATGGTCTAGTATGCAATCCATATTAAAGTTTCCACAATGTTCCCCCAGATGCCTTTCATAGCTGTTTCTGTTTCTAAACTACTATGTATCTGGTGGCTCTGTCTCCACAAGCACGAGGATTTTTATTTGTTCTATTCACTGCTGTATCCCCAGTGCCTAGAAGAGAGATGGGTGCATAAATATTGTATGTTGCGTGAACTTCATCAACGGCTCCTGCATTTTGCTGGGCGCCTGTTGGGTGTGTTGTATGTAAATGACTGAGCGATGTCTTTACCTATACAGGTTTTTTTTTTTTTTTTTTCGGTGAGGAAGATTAGCCCTGAGCTAACATCTGTTGCCAATCCTCCTCTTTTTGCTGAGGAGGGCTAACATCTGTGCCCATCTTCCTCTACTATATATGTGGGATGCCACCACAGCATGGCTTGATACTGGTGCATATGTCCACGTCCGGGATCCAAACCTGCAAACCCCGGGCCGCCAAAGCAGAACGTGGGAACTTAACCACTATGCTGCTGGGCCGGCGCATATACAGTTTTTCTTGAGTGCATATGTGTCACCCTGGATTTAGAAAAAGATTAATGGAGAACTACAACTTTCTCATCGATGATACCTTTAGGTTGGTTCAGATATGTGCGTAGAGACATAAGGTAGGATTCTTTTGGGTGTTTTGTGTAAACATTGCTCAGAGACCCATAAGGGCCTACCCATATGCATCTCTGGGGTTCAGGGGGGCACAGTTTGAAAAAACTCCAACCTGAAGGCTGCCCATCCCCAGGATGAGTTAGCATTCTTGTATGCACATAATCACCTTTCCATTTTCTTGCAATAACAGGTTTAATTCCACTTTGTGGAAATGTGAACATAATTGGTGAAGAAAATGGGGATGACACCCAATACACAACTTTTATGTTTCTACCTTTCAGTTATTGCTGTCTTGCATTCCTTTTCCCCTTCACGCATTTGAAATTACTCATCGCTTCGATGGTAGTAGCATTTCTGGGTGGGAAGCCTAAGTTCTGGCTGGTGGTGGAAGTGGTGAAGTTTGGGAGCAAAGGTTTTTGCAAAGACAAGGAAAACATGATGATAGGAAGAAGTGACTTGTGAATGGCATTGGTGAAAGACAACAAGATTGGGAATGTGTGTCCAGGGAGCATTTCCATGTACTCTTGACAAAATTCTGAGACTATTTCACCCATTGTTATTTTGTGTCTGTCACTGAATATTCTCCAAGCATCAACATTCAATTTTAGGACAGCTCCAAGAGTTTGAGGAGTAGCACACATAAGTCTAATCTAACTAAGAGGTAGTATCTAAATGCTTTAAGAGAGTGCCTTATTTCTTTGAGAGCCACAATGTGACGTTATCACGCATAGGGAAAATAAGAGCTCACCAAACTGGCTAAAACTAGCTACTCATAGTCATAAGCAAGTATGATTTTTATGAGCAACAAATAGAGCAGTGAAGAATATATTAGTCAACAAAAGTAACTTTTTATTTAAACTTGACCTTTGACACTAGGACCCTGGCAATCTCTCTTAATTTTCAGTTTTAGATCAGGCCTTGTGATTTACTGATCTAGGTTCAGGGATATAAAAAGTCAATGGTGTTATTGTCCTTGAATATTCTATTTTCCTTTTTTTTTTTTGGAAAAGTGTACAAGCAATTCTTTATCTGTTTCCAGATAAGCTATTCTTCATCTGTTTTCGGATAAATCACTGATTCTTAGATGATTTTCGAGATACTTTTTATCTTGTAATACTTTTACCTTGTAATCATAGATTTTTGTGTTTAAGGGACTTTGAGTGTCATTTGGTCTAACTCTTCCTTTTACACATAAGGAGACAGAGGTCAGGAGAGGTGAAATGGCTGCTCAAGGTAACCCACAGCCAGCGCGTGATGGAACCCAGAAGGGAACCTAGAATCACTGATGCATGTTTAATGGCTGTTCAAAGTTACTCGCATCCAGCTGGTGATGGAAGGAACAGAACCTGGAATCCCTGATGAACGTTGTTAAGTGAAGTGCCTGCTCATGCATCTTATTTTTCAGGCATTTTAAAGAGTATTATTGCAACAATCTAATACTGAAGCTCTACGGAGTGTAGTATTTATATTGAGTTCCACGGTTGGGTAGAGTGTTTTCATTCCATCTTCATAAAGGATAGAAAAGGAATGTTTTTAGCATGAGCTCTAACTTTGGAGATGCTAAGGGTGTGAGAGCTCATAAACCACCTACAGGGCCATAACATCCCTTCTTAGAGGTCAGTGGTTGATTTTGGATGGCTTGGTGGTTTTATTCACTCGTGAATATTCAATGACTAAATACCTTGAGCCCTATTTAATAGATTACCCAGTGATGTGGGTTCCAGTGGTAGTATTTGACCTGTTGCCCCCTCCGCAGCTCATGGGGGTCACTTAACCTTCATGGGTGGTCAGAAAGCAGAAGTAACAATCCTTACCACTTTCACTTGTAACAAGACGGTAACTACTTTTGCCACTGATTTATGACTTTCCCCTCTTCTACAGGAACCTGACCAACTGTCAGATGTGAGGAAGCTTGGCCTCATCTGCTCCCCTCATTCTCTCACCATTCAGTAGCCTCTTCTGGAAAATAGCTAGGAAAGAATCAGAGTCTGAGGCTTGGTATACTACTTCAAGTGCCTGACCCCATTGACACTAACCAGGTTTTTTCTCGTGGATCCGTTTTACATTTTCAGCAGAAATAAGAGCTGCCATTAAAAATGATCCCTGGTCTCTTATTGGTCAGCCCTTACATGGGATACAATTGCTCCTCCAATTGTGGGCAAGCACTGAGTAGGGTGGGGTGTAGTAGTGTGGTGTGAGCTGGCTATTGGTTGATCTTGGAGTGGGAGCTGGTCTGGAATTGAGAGCTATTTGATTGGCAGCACAGGTAGTCATAGGGACATAGGAAAGTAAGTTGATTACATGTATCATCCAAGGAATAAGAGGGGGGGAAAACAATTAAGTCTATGCTTCTGATTCCTTCTGAAATACTTTCTCATGATCTCTTAGGGATGGGAACCAAGGCTGTTTTTTTGGTTATAGATCTGTTTATATGAAGAAGGGTGAAGGACGGGAAGCTGTGCTATAAAAGATGCTCCAGACAGAAATGCCAGTCTGTTTATAGATGTCTGTGGTAAATACTTATAAGAACTTTCCAGATTACAACACCAGATAGTGGAATGCTAAAGCTGCTCGAACATCCACTTTCATTGTAGATGTGGAAATGAGTTCCAGGGTTATGTAGCTGGTTGGTATCAGACTGAACTAACCTTCATATTGCCCCTTGGCCTCTTAGTGAGAGGTTGTAAGGTGATGGGTTAGCCGTCTGAGTCAGCTGAAAGTGTATTGCCTGGCATCCAAGTCCGGCTCTCCTACTCACAGTATACCCTTAATGAGGTACTTAACCACTTTGTCCCTCTGCTTCTCAACTGACAAATCAGTGTAGTGCGGTTGTTGTGAGGAGAAAATGCAAAAACGCCTGTGCAAATACTTAAAAGAGTTCCTGGCTGATGGTGAGAGCTGAGTGAGGACAAGCTCCTGGTATCCTTGTTATCGTTGTTCTGTTCCCTCTTGGCTGTTTGCTCTCTTACTAGCAATTTTCTCAAAATTTTTAAAATGAAAAGTAAAAGTGACACCTTATGAAAATAAAACTTGTGAATTATTTATAGATTCAATTGGCCACACTTAATATATGATAATGAGCTGATGTTATAAACAAAAGGGATTCATAGTTTAGCTCTTAGGCAATGCCTCTATTGTGGGGCCAACTATGTATTTATATTTAAGAAAAAAAATGTTTTCTTCGTTTAGGCATGTTACATTTTTATATGTTTTGTAATTTCCCAGAGCCATAGAATTTTAAAACTTAAACAGATATTATATTCACATTCTCTACTCGATTTACAAGGAAGGAAGGAGGCCAGAGAGAGAAGTGACATATTCAAGATTACATGGTTAATAATAGAGCCAGGTGGGCAGCCTACAGCCTTGCTCCTTTAAGTCATAGACAGGTATGACAGACCTTCATGTGTACCACCTGCCGAGCTACATCTTACACTAGTTTGCTTCACTACTGGATGGTTGTAATAATGAGAATTTCACTGAACACATTTTGTGTAGATAAAAATAGTGAATTGAAATTTTTAGACAGTTTATAAAATACTTCAATATGGTATATTTCCTTAATGATGGAGAGATTAAAAGCTGGAGGCAAAGTTGGGAAGAAGCTAAAAACAGATCAGTGACTGACACATTTTTCAAAGAGAGGAGTGTGTGTGTGTATCTGTGTGTGTGCATTACTCTGTGGGTCTAGAGATTAAGAAAATGAAATTTGAGCCAGTATCTTTGAAACCTTTCCTTATTTTGTCATTCAGTTGAGTGGCATTGGGAGAATATCCACTTTCCTTTTTCACATTTTGATTGTGTTTAAAATAGTGCATAGAATAACTTCAAAGGATAGAAGTCTTTTAAAGGATAGAAACATCAGATTTTCTAGGCTGGTGAAGTGCATTCAGTACATGTACCTGTAGGTCTGAAATGAGTTGGTATTCTGGATTTTGAGTGTGGTCTTCTCTTCAGATACCATTAAAAAGAGTCAACTAATGACACATTAATTTAAAAGAAGCAAATAGTAAAAATAATTCCTTGAAAAGAATGTAGATTAATCTAATCTGGTCATTTGAAGACATTTACCACCTCAATGATTGAGGGCTGAGAAATTGCAAGGAGACAGATATAGTGAGTTTAAAGAGTGTGTGAGTCATTGCTGACTAATTAGCAATAGTTGAGGCATGGAAGGCACACTTTAGAAATTTAAGAAATGATTTCAGATTAAATGTTGTGTTTTTTTTTACTCCAACCTTCCTATATAGTCATAAAATAAAGAGGAAAAACACTTGTAAACTAAACCTAGTTTAAAACCAAAATGCTATAAAACTTAAAAAGCTTCATTTGAGACATTCCTTTGGCTGCTTCATTTAAGATTTTTTGGCATGGCTGTATTGTCCTGGAAAGCAAGCTGGAGATGGTTTTCAACTTGAAAAAAATTGGAACGGACAAGAGAAATTGGAACGGGGTATTTGCATTAAATTTCCATGTAGTATGAAAATATATAGTAAATAAAAATATTTCCATTTTTAAGCGCTCAATGAATGACAATATGAAGCATAGTAGAATTATCTTATCCAAAAGCATGTTTTTAAAGAAAAAATTTTTTTCTGATTTTTTTAAATGTTATCAAATTACTCGCTTCTGTATTTGAAAGCAGCTGGGTGGCAAGGGAGAGATTTCAGTTGCAGCCTTGTCTGCAAACGACCAGTTTTATGACCAGAGACCGTTTCTTCTCTTCTCTGAGGCCTGGTTTCTTCATCTGTAAAATAAAATGATTTGACTCGGTCACCTACAGATTTCTTTCTTCTCTGCAAATCTATCATTATTAATAATTTGAGAAGTCAGAGATCAATATGGACCAAGAGCCTGAAAGCTTTACTGAGGATGTTAACAGGAACTGGATTTTGAAGGCAAGATGAAACTTGGTTTTTCACAAAGAAGGCACTCCACTTGGGCAAATAGCATGGACAGAGACATTATTGGGAGGGGCATTCTCATAACTTATTGCCTAATTATTATAAAGACAAAGTCTTTTATTCTATAGTAGACTGAATCAGGAATTGGCTCAGCAGATTTGGGACAGCCACTGAAAGACGTTTGCAAGCAGCTAGAAAGACCTGCATTGAATAGAATTATATTGTGAGCTCATCAATGTGAAATATCATGTCTGCTTTAATATGGAATTTAACATACTTTACACTTCTGTGTTGCAAGGACTAAGGAAAAAGCCGACAGTGGGGCATTAAACCGAGACTCAAGATACGTATGATAGCCAGTGCTGAGGGAGGGGTGTTGAATGAGTTCTCCTGGGTGCTGAGAGAGTGAGAGGTGGGAAGGGAGCAGCTGACATAACGGGCTTGTTGGGAACTGGAAGGTCCCAAAGACAGTAAGGAGGTCGGTTGTGGTTCAAGAAAGGGAACACTGAATTGAGATCTTTGTGATTTGAGTTAATAAAGCTCAGGCTGTGACCATGTTAATGAGACTCGATATACAATGGAGACTAGTTAGCATATACAATCAGGGAAGAAGGCCCTAGGTGTGGAGTCAGAGTGACATAGATGTTCAATTTCTAAGGGAGATGATTGCAGAGGGCAGGGGTGAAAAATCTGCCCAGGAGTGGGAGAGAGAGGGGAGGGGAGGAAGTGTGTGTGTGTGTGTGTGTCTGTATTATGAGACTTGTTTCTAAAACCAGCTGTGTCATCATCAGTAACCTGCTGTGAGTGTAATCACTCAACCTCTCAGGGCCTCTGTTCTCAAAGGCAAAACGAGGGGGAAGAGTCCGAACTGAACCAGTGCTTCTCAGTGGGGTGGTGGTGTCCTCTCAAGGACATTTTGGAAATTTGCAGTGTGTTTTATGTTGTCCTATTGTTTGCAGGGCAGCTTCTTGTTGTGTTAGATGCCCTACAGTTTCAGAATAGCCCTGCCAAACAAAGAATTGTCTGGTGTCCTTCGTGACTTTGGAATGACCCAGTTGGCGTTCTTGAAGGACGTCGTATAAAAATGTCTCGTCTCTGCTTATCTTAACTCAGATTTTTAATTCCATGCACCACCTGTCCCTTTGTTCTCTCGTTTTCTGTATTTCTTATGAGGAATGTTTCTGATCTTGTTTTTCTCCAAATCTAAACTCACTCATTATAAGTAGATATAAGCAGCTGACTACTTCCTTATGTCGTTTCGTGTCCATGCATTAATTCACTTACTAAAATACATAATATTTTAAGTTATTTTCCTTTGTTTCTCCTTGATATTAAAATAAAGGCCTCAGGGTCGTCCCCGTGGCTTAACGGTTAAGTGCTCGTGCTCCGCTACTGGCGGCCCGGGTTCAGATCCCGGGCGCGCACTGACGCACTGCTTGTCCAGCCATGCTGAGGTGGCGACCCACATACAGCAACTAAAAGGATGTGCAACTATGACATACAACTATCTACTGGGACTTTGGGGAGAAAAAGAGAAAAAAAGGAGGAGGATTGGCAATAGATGTTAGCTCAGGGCCGGTCTTCCTTGGCAAAAAAAATAAAAAAATAAAAAAGAGGAGGATTGGCATGGATGTTAGCTCAGGGCTGATCTTCCTCACACACACAAAAAAATAAATAAAGGGCTTATGTACATACATATATTTTATTAAAATTATGTAGAGATAAAGTATCTAAATTTCACTTCGGTTTGGTGAAGGTAGGGATGATAAAATATGTATTATGTTAAAGGCAAGTCTGTTAAGGTTAAGAACCACTTAACTGGATGATGTCCAAGGTTTCTAACTCCTGACATCTCCAAAATACTGTGGCTCCATGAATGTCGTGATTTGAAAAGGTAGGTTTTCTGTACTGGGAAGTGTTAAAAACTGACAGCCTCAGGCTGAGAATTGGGTGGAAATCAGCCACTTCTTATGAGTCCAGGAAGGCTGAAGAGGTTGAATCTTTGTGGAGAGGAGAGAATGATGGGCCCTTGGGGAGGCGTGGTTTCTGCTGATGCAGGCAGATGGGATGAAGGAGAGAAGGGTGTGTTGGTTGGGCAGCCCAAAGAGCCAGGGAGCAGTGGGGGAAGGGCTCAGTATGGGGAGGGCATTAAAAAAAATAGGAGTTATGACTTTGCACTCTTTTTTTTTTTTTAAGTCACTTCTAGATGATTTTCGTTTTGATGTGAAGTAGGTGGTGTAAGATGTTTTCCAAATAATATATCCACCAATGTAACCCTTTCTTCTGGAAGTTTATTTTCTTTTCAAATTATGAGATGGTGCCGTCATCCATCATTAGTGTGAAGGTCCTCTATCAGAATGCAGGGAAAAAGTGACCCATGACCTGTGATCTTCCTTTTAATTTTAACAGGCCTGTTAAACTGTTGCCACTTCAGTTTTGAATTGGAGGATTTCTCTGTCTTCTACTTGTAAGCTTGTATGATATATTAAAGAATATTTAAAATATTAAAACTCCAAGTGACTGTAGAAACCTGCCACATGAGAAAGTATGAATGTCAAAATAATGAGACATCCTTTAAAATATAATGTGGCATTTCTTAGGTTTACTTCCTTTTTTTTTTAAGTTGGTTTTAGACTAGAGAAAGCTTGAACTTGATATCCAACATTAACGCTCACCATGGTTGCAAATGAAATTCTGAGGGAATGTTTTGGCGTCGAATTTAAGGGGAATTTTAATAAAAACTGTTCTGGTTTCAGTCTAGAAGAAGTTACTATATGTAAGCATAAGTGCTTGAGGAGAAGACTTAAACAAAATATGAAAGAATAAATAGAGAGATGTCAAGTCAAGTGAAAAAGGAAACTGTTGTTAATGTAACTTCTATTTATAATGTGTAATGGGAATTGGGGCTCCAACATTATGGGGAGATATTGAATGCAGTTAGCATAACTTTTATAATATTTGTTCACTCCAGAAAATTTAGTTAATATTGAAAAACACAAATTTAAAAAACCAATAAATTCCCCATAGAAATAGTTATGTTAACATTTTGGTGCATAGTATTTTAGTCAATTTTTTTCTATTGCTCTTAAATGTGAAGCACAGTGGATGGAGCCCCGAGTTCTCGAAGGAGAGGAAGGATCAGACCCTGCTCTCTAGGAGCCCACGGCTTGTCCTACAGCTGCTCTTGCGATTGCTTTCTTTCTCTGGACTTGAGGCACTCATAGTGTTGTCTCCTTTTTGAATCATGATCCTTGTTTATTATGTATCTACTATGTAGCATTTGGCCCTTTATATAAATTATTTCCAATCCTCAGACCAGCCACGCAAAGTAGGTCTTGTTATTTCATTTTACAGATAAGGAAAGGGATGTGCAGAGAGGTTGGAAGGTTTGCCCAAGGTTCGGTGTGCAGCGAGTGGCAGGGTTGTGGGACTCCCAAACCAGCACTTGTCCCCACAGTGCCAGACTCTCTCACGACTGGGATCCCATCAGAGTTGGGGATCACCATCCTTCACCTTGGTAGGCTTTAGGGAAAGTAGGGAGGGTGTGAGATGGTCTGGGGACTGTGCAGACATGGCTTTTGGGGGAGGAAGGGTGCTTGGGTTGCAGTGGGCCTGGCAAGCCAGTTCTGTTGTACGGGAGTCAGGTCCTTGAAGAGAGAAGTGGGAGATGGGCTGAGGCCAGATGGGGAGCAAAGCTGGGCAGAGCTCACAGGGTCTTGAATAGCAGACTAAAGAGCCTGGGGACCCAGTGAACCAGGCCGCTCCTGTACTGACTGCTCTTATGGTTCACTAAGAGATTTAAAAGAGAATTTGGAGATGATGAGACCAGTTGGATCTACAAAATGTTTTTATGTAGTTTTTGGTGAATATTTGGATAAACTGGTGGTTTGGGGACTAATGATTGAGGATGCTACATTTATACTGCTCATGTGTTCCATCATGCATTGACAGCCTTCTTCGACAAAAAAGGTGGTTTTGAAATACTAAATTACAGCTAAAAACAGTGGGTTGACATCATATCCTGGCTTGGGAAACACAGCTCCCTCTATCTCAGGAAAAGAACTATTTGAATGAGGGAAAATGAAGATAAGCAAGACCACACCAGCCTGTTGCATAATAATTCCAAAAGGATAGAAGGTAGCGCTAGGTAACTCTAAATATTTGTGGTATGTGTAGGATGTAGACTTGCTCAGATTCCCAAGAGGCGTTTGAAGTACAGAGGGAGAAGAGAGAGAGGAACTGTTCTCAGCCTCTTTCCTCATTTTCTGTCATTACTTCTTCTTGATAGATGTGCATGTCCTCCCTTCCCTGGATGAAAAGGATACCACTGATGTTCCCTCTTCTTGCTTTTCCATTGTTCCATTGTCTCTCCACTCTCCTCTCCCTTTTTGTTTTTCAACTCTTTTGCACACACATATTTCAGAATGCCTGGTAACCTTCCCCCTCTTGGCCAAGAGCCCAGGCAAACATTAGCAGCCTTGCGCCCTTGGCCAGGAGCCTGCTGGGAACCATTGAGGTTCTTGTCAGTTTCTTTTTGCCCTTCACGTACATATTGCCTTCTGCTTGGCAGATCCTGAGCTGAGGATCGTAGCCAGTACTGTGCTAGATACTCCAGATCCCAATAAATGTTTCCTGAATGAGTTTATTACTCGTTGGGAGAAGAGAACTCTTTCGTGGGAGGACTTCCTCTTTAAGTATCTGTGGATCCAAATATATATATTTTTTTCTGTGGATCTGGTTGATGCCTGATTCGATACTATAGGCTTCTAATTATTTTAAATTTATAAGTGCTCTGTGCAGAAAGTGTTTTTATTCAAGACATAGGTAACTTTTGGCTTATGGGCCAAATAGAGGTTGTAGTTCAATTTTGTCTATCCCTGAACAGTATTAAGAGATGTCACAGCTCTGAAAATGTCACCATGATTTTTGAAAACATTGAGCAATAGTGCCCACAAGATGGGGATATTATTCCACGGGGGAAAAAAAAACTGCCTTTCTTTTCTTGGTAAAATTGGGGCAGTGTGAGATTCTCCACTTTTCAGAGTAGGAAGATAGTGGTTTTTTTTTTTTTTTTTAAATCTGAAGATAAGGTACAAAATCGATTTTATAGGATGAATATTGTAATTCGTAAGTGAAATATTTTGTGAAATTTATTGACACTGATTACCTTCCCCATACTATATGGGAGTATGAATCTATTTTTCTTAACGAAGAAATATTTGTAGATGAACTAGATATCTGACCCTCAATATAAAAACTATGATTCACCCCAGATTTAAAGGAGGAGGTATTAAGCACTGGCAAAGAACAGGAAACAGGCTTCTAACAAGTACAGGAGAAAAGGACGGTGTTCCCTGTCAACAAGGAGTTATAACCTTTTGGGCAGGTTGAGATATACACACATGAAATGATTAGTGAACCAGGCAGTGTTATCTATAACTGTATGTGCATTTGTTTTTAATCTCTACCCTGTGTGTTCCCAAAGGATTTGTGACTGTTCGTATGTGAGGGTGTATGTCAGGGTGTAAATCAGTTTATAATGAGGTACCTTGTAAGAGAATTATCGGAGGAAAGGAGGAAGCAGGCACTGGAGTCAGGTCAGAAGGCTTCCCAGAGCAGGGAGCCTCCAGGATGGGGCTGAACTGCATGGAGAGGGCTGGGGGCATTCCTGGTGAGGGAAGCAGCATGAGCAAACCAGTAGATGCTCCAAAGGAGATAGTAAAAATGGTGTGGTTGGACACCTGTCATTCTTTTGGCTACCCAGCATCTGAGCTTCCATTCTGGTTTTGGGAAGTCCTTACTTTCTGAGCTTTGCTGGGAGGTAGAACTCTCCTCTCGCTGAAAAATAGGACAATGTCCCAGCTGCGGGTGCTGGTGGTGTGAGCTGCATTGTCTATGGATTCACAGTGTCCCAGGACCATGCCATGGCATGATTCCTGGCTGTTTTTTATTCCAGTAAGCTTTTAATAAAATTCTCTTCTGCTTAATCAGAGTTGATGTCTGTAACTTGCAATCAAAAGCCCCGATAGGAATAGATACACATTACTGGGCACTTTCCTCTGTCCCAAGAAAGTTCCATGTGTTTGGTGGACATAAGCTCATTCAAGTCTCACCACAACTCTGGAAGGAGGTAATGTTGTTGGTCCCAATTCACAGGTTAAAAAAACAAGATGCAGAGAGGCTAAGTAACTTGCCCAAGGTCTTACAGGCAACAAGCAGAGAGCTGGGATGTGAACCAGGCTTTTCTGACATGGAGGCTGTCATCTTAACCTCTGTGCACTGTTGCCCACCCTCCGAGGAGAGCAGATCATAAATATTAACTCTCTGTATGTATTTTGGAGTACTTTATTACGAAAAGATATTTCGCAAAACACAGTTGAGGAAGAGTTTGGCTCTCTTGAGTATCAAAAATCAATTTGACAGTGGTAGATTGTCATTGGTTAGAACATGGCATTAAAGGTGAGGTCTGCTTTGCTTTGCTATGTTTTGTGCTGATGTCAAGGCAGACGGTAGATCCTGAAGACTACACATTTTAGAGGAAGGAGAGATGGAGAGGAGAGCAGCTTATCACAATGCCTGTCAGGAGTTCTGCTGGTCACATCATGAAACTTTTACAACTCCTGGGTATTTTGCTCGGAACAATCTATACCCAAATACCTTCATGGGTAAACCTTCTCTACCCCCACTTCATTCAGGTCTCTGCTCAAATGTCTTATCAGAGAGTCTTCTCTTCCCATCGCTAATAATCCCACCTCCCCTTCCCCATCTTCTTAACCCAATAAATTGATTTTCATAGCACTTCCCACCTGACAGACTATAAGTATTTCTGTTTCTTTTCTGTCTTCTGACCACTGGAATGTCAGCTTCCGGAGAGCAGGGATTTTGTTTTGTTCACTGCTGGATCCCCAGCATTGAGAAGGTACCTGATACATAGTACATGCTCCATAAATCATTCTGAGTAAACGAATGAATGTGAGGAAACTAAAGCTCCAAGGGTTTTAGATAACTTGCCTAAGAGCTCATGGAAAATGACATACACCTGAAATTTATACAATGTTATAAACCAATGTTACTGCAATAAACAAAAAATTTAAAAAAAATGATGGAACCATGTATCAAATGCTAATCTGTGACTCCTAAAATCCTTCGTGTTCCCCTTTTCCCTAACGTCCCTCTGTCTGGGAAGATTCCCATATTTGTACAAGATTAGAGTAAGAGTTTTTTTACAGAATTTTTAGTTGGAAAAAAATCTTTAAGTAGCCAGTCCAACTTTCCTGTTTTACAAATGAGGAAAGAACCATGATCTGTTGAGGTTAGGTGACTTGATCCAAGTCACTGAAGTTACTGATGGAGGAAGGATCAGAATTAAGATACCCAGCCTCCCAGTTCAGTCCTATCCCCTTACATCCTGCTGCATTGACTTTCTTCTTGGTAAAGGGAGCCCTATTTTGATGCAGAATTCAGATATCAGTCATTGGTGATGGGTTTGAAATAGGGGGTCATGTTATTTAATGCCATAATGTTAGTGCAGTAAAGCAGAGAGTACAAACCAGATGCCCACAGGGACCAGTGGATAGCATCGCATTCAGGTGGGCCTGGTGGGAGCTATGGTGAACTAGAAGTATATCCCCTGTTCAAAGGGGCCAGCCCCACAGCATCTGCTGCCTGCCCAGGGCAACATGTTACAAGAGAAAAATGTGGTACACCAGTCTAAAAATGTTTGAAACACCCTGCTGGCCAAACAAAACATTTCTGCCAGCCAGATAGAGCTTGCAGGCTCCCAGTTTGTGACTGCTGAAATCTTAGTATTAACAGCTCTTTTCTTTCCAAAGGAGTAAGTTTCAGTAAGTGGGAATCTGTTGGAGAATATGTGAAGTGGTGTCGCTGTGGCTAATTGTTCTTTGGACTAGCGAAAGGATCAGTGGGTTGGGCTGTCAAAGTTCACAGAGGGAAAATAATTATCAATAAAAGAGTATTTATTGGCTGTCTTTATTACCCTGGTGATAAAGTTGAAGAGTAATGTGTTTTCTCTGTCATAATACCATCTGTCCTAATGGAAGGTACTTGGCTATGCTGTTTACTGACTGGGAATCAGGAAACCTTCCTAGAAATTTGGTGTAGCTGTTAACTACCTGAATGTCACTGGGCCAATCACCCAGTTTTTCTGCTCTGCCATGTTTATATTTGAATAATTAAGGACTGGACTTGATGATGCCTAGGAAACAAAGGATAGATTCTGTGCAGGATTTGGACCTGGTTCTTTAATTTGTCACTAAAAAAAAAAAAGGCCTGTGTTGTCAGAGAAAGACAGGGATGAACTGTTTGTATGCATCATGATGTCATTAAGCACATTGATAATTAGTGGATTTGCTGCTGTTGTTCTCCTGAGCCAGCTGTGAAGTTCAGACAGGTGGAGCATGATTTGACTTAGTGATCTCTAGGCCCATTCCAGCTCTGAACCCCATCATAACTTGAATTATCCTTTCTGAGAACATGTATCATGTAGAGGCTAAGAGCATGGGTTCTGGGGCCACGTGGCCCGGGTTGCATCCTGGCTGTCCTGGTCATTTTGATTTACTTCTCTATGCCTCAGTGTCTTCATTCTTAAAATGGGGATAGTAATAGTGACTACTTTATAGTCTTGTTGTTGTGATCGTTGTTCCTGGCGAATTATCAGATGCTCCTTTCATTCTTATAATGGAGCCACTGTGTGGCGTAGATAGTGAAAATTCAATTAACATGTACACTTGAAATACAGCATGAGAATTTCCTCTTTTTCCCAGCAGATTTGGGGCTTCTCAATTTCTTTGTAGGAACTAAGATGTGTTGGGATTAAAAGTTGGCAGAATTAGCGTGCCTCTCGGTGTTTGAATGGTACCGATTGACTAAGGCGCAGAGGTAAAGACAAATGAATCTTGTATGAGACGGGTGTGAGCTGTAGGTGTCCTGATGTTAACTAACGAGCTGACTTTGGATATGTGCCTGTGAAACAGGAAGAAGGCTTGTGCAGGTGGATTTGGTATCATTTGAAGGAGACCATCTGATGCAGCTTGGCTGTGGGGGGAAGAGTTTATTCCATGAGAAGATGCTTTAGTGGCTTTCATGTGCTAATGTGAAGGGCATCTGCACTGGAAGAACAAAAACACCTCTCCAGATTTGTACTGGAGCATAATTTAAGGCGAGAGGATGACAATGGACAAATTGCACCCACTTCAAAAGGAGAGGGCAGGTTTATACTGAGTATTTGTTCCAAGGAGCCGAGAAGTAGGCATCGTGCCCTGATGGGCCCTTCAGACTGGGCTGCCGTCTCCACTGAAAGAGCAGCCTGTCCTTGTCTGCTGCACTTTCATCTTCTGCCATATTTGTATTCCTGTGCACTATGCCCCATATAAAAGCACAGCTTGCTATTCCTGGCTTTGCTTCCGTGACCTGCAGTAAAACCAAATTAAAAAAAATGTTTTCAGGCTTTTACATGGAATGGTAATTGTGCACAATAGCTTTTAATCTTTTGGCATCCAGCAAGAAGCATTCGAAGGGTCTTACGCCTCAGGGAGCAGCAGCTTGCACGGGTCTTGGGAGGGGTTCTTGGTTGCAAGGCCTCTGCATTCTGGGTGTGTGCGTGGCAACACCGGGCAGTGACGTCGGTGTCACCTGGGAAACACAGGACCCGGAAGACTGCTTGGTGGACTTGAAACCAGCTCTACACAGCTGTTGGATTCTGAACAAAACTTCAGAGAAGTTGTCGTGGGTGAGCTGGTGGGATGAGGTGGTTGGGATGGGCCGAGGGTGGGGAATGGAACATTCTTCATGTTATTGTCAGGGGGTGTTTGGAGGCGATAAATGAATCTCACCTTACTACCAATTTAAATCATAGGCAGCCACAGCTGGAAATCCCCTTAGGAGAGACTGTCTTGTTCTCAAGCCCCCTCAGTATACAGCTGAGGAGACTGGCACGTAGAAGTGAGATACTCTGCCTGGTGAAGCCGGCCTAGAATCCACGCCTTCTGATCTCACACATTCTGGTTACTTCTGCCTCAACGAGCAGTGGCCTCTAAATTTCCATTTAATTCTGCCTCCACTCACATCGTTTGTTTTTCAGCAAACATATTTGTTGTTCGGCATTCTTGAATATTAAGGAACATTAATATGAGTTTATCTTAATCAGAAATAGAAGTTCTTTATAGCTTATGTGGATTCACCATTGTGGTTCTTTCATTATTGTTATTATTATTATTAATTTTTTTTCAGTAAGGAAGATTGTCCCTGAGCTAATATCCATGCCAATCTTCCTCCACTTTGTATATGGGATGCCACCACAGCGTGGCTTGATAAGCCGTGTGTAGGTCTGAGCCTGGGATCCGAACCCTCGAACCCCAGGCCACCGAGGCAGAGTGCACAAACCCAAACACTATGCCACCGGGCTGGCCCGTCTTTTGTTATTTTTAAAGGTTTTGTTTCCTTTTTCTCTTCCTCCTCCTCCTTTTCTTCTTGGTTTATTTATTTTTTTTATTGGTGTCATAATAATTTATAACGTGAAATTTCAGTTGTACATTATTATTTGTCAGTCACCATTTATATGTGCCCCTTTACCCCTTATGCCCACCCCCCAACCCCCTACCTCTCTGGTAACCACTAATCTGTTCTCTTTGTCCATGTATTTGTTTATCTTTCACATATGAGTGAAATTATATGGTGTTTGTCTTTCTCTGGCTGGCTAATCTCACTTAACATAATATCCTCAAGTTCCATCCATGTTGTTGTGAGTGGGATGATTTTGTTTTTTTTTATGGCTGAGTAGTATTCCATTATGTATATATATACCACATCTTCTTTATCCATTCATCAGTCGATGGGCACTTGGGTTGCTTCCACATCTTGGCTATAGTGAATAATGCTACAGTGAACATAGGGGTGCATAAGTCTCTTTGAATTGTTGATTTCAAGTTCTTTGGATAAATACCCAGTAGTGGTATAGCTGGTTCATATGGTATCTCGATTTTCAGTTTTTTGAGAAATCTCCATACTGTTTTCCATAGAGGCTGCACCAGTTTGCATTCCCACCAACGCTGCATGAGGGTTCCTTTTTCTCCACATTCTCTCCAAATATTTGTTATTTTTTGACTTGGTGATTATAGCCATTTTAATAGGTGTGAGGTGATATCTTACTGTAGTTTTGATTTGCATTTCCCTGATGATTCATGATGTTGCACATCTTTTCACATGCCTGTTGGCTATCCAGGGCCAGTTCTTCTTTCCCAAGAATATCTTCTTGGAAAAAATGTCTGTTCATAACCTCTGCCCGTTTTTTGATCAGGTTCTTTGTTTTTTTGTTGTTGAGCTGTATGAGTTCTTATATATTTTGGAGATTAACCCTTTGTCGGACATATGATTTGCAAATATTTTCTCCCGGTTGGTGGGTTGTCCTTTCGTTTTGTTCATAGTTTCTTTTTCCTCGCAGAAGCTCTTTAGTTTGATGAAGTCCCATTTGTTTGTCTTGTGTTTCCCTTGCCCAAGTAGATATGGTATTTGAAAAGATCCTTCTAAGACCGATGTCAAAGAGTGTACTGCCTATATTTTCTTCTAGCAGTTTTATGATTTCATGTCTTACCTTCAAGTCTTTAATCCGTTTTGAGTTAATTTTTGTGTATGGTGAAAGATAATGGTCTGCCTTCATTCTTTTGCATGTGGCTGTCTAGTTTTCCCACATCATTTATTGAAGAGACTTTCCTTTCTCCATTGTATGTTCTTAGCTCCTTTGTTGAAGACTAGCTGTCTGTAGATGTGTGGTTTTATTTCTGGGCTTTCAATTCTGTTCCATTGATCTGTATGTCTATTTTTGTACCAGTACCATGCTGTTTTGAATACTATAGCTTTGTAGTATATTTTGAAGTCAGGGATTGTGATGCCTCCAGCTTTGTTCTTTTTTCTCAGTGTTACTTTAGCTATTTGAGGTCTTTTGTTGCGCCATGTCAATATTAGGATTCTTTCTTCTATTTCTGTGAAATATGTCATTGGGAGTCTGATTGGGATTGCATTGAATCTGTAGATTGCTTTAGGTAGTATGGACATTTTAACTATATTTATTCTTCTAATCCATGCACATGGAATATCTTTCCATTTCTTTATGTCATTATTGATTTCTTTCGATAGCGTCTTATAGTTTTCATTGAATAGGTCTTTCACCTCCTTGGTTAAATTTATTCCTAGATATTTTCTTCTTTTTGTTGCAATTGTAAATGTGATTGTATTCTTGAGTTCTCTTTCTGTAGGTTTGTTATTAGAGTATAGAAATGCAACTGATTTTTGTAGGTTGATTTTGTACCCTACAACTTTGCTGTCACTGTTGATTATTTCTGATAGTTTTTGGATGGATTCTTTAGGGTTTTCATTTATTTTATTTTTCCCCCCAAAGCCCCAGTGGATAGTTGTGTGTTGTAGCTGCACATCCTTCTAGTTGCTGTATGTGGGACTCGGCCTCAGGATGAACGGAGAAGTGGTGCCTCGATGCGCACCCGGGATCCGAACCCGGGCCACCAGCATCGCAGCGCGCGCACTTAACCACCAAGCCACAGGGCCGGCCCCTAGGGTTTTCTATATATAAAATCATATCATCTGCAAACAGTGAGAGTTTTGCTTCCTCTTTGCCTATTTGGGTACCTTTTATTTCTTTTTCTTGCCTAATTGCTCTGGCCAAAACCTCCAGTACTATGTTGAATAAGAGTGGCAGGGCCGGCCCCGTGGCTTAGGGGTTAAGTGCACGCGCTCCGCTACTGGCGGCCCGGGTTCTGATCCTGGGCATGCACCAACGCACTGCTTCTCCGGCCATGCTGAGGCCGCATCCCACATACAGCAACTAGAAGGATGTGCAACTATGACGTACAACTATCTACTGGGGCTTTGGGGAGAAAAAAAGGAGGAGGATTGGCAACAGATGTTAGCTCAGAGCCGGTCTTCCTCAGCAAAAAGAGGAGGATTGGCATGGATGTTAGCTCAGGGCTGATCTTCCTCACAAAATAAAATAAAATAAAATAAGAGTGGCAAAAGTGGGCACCTTTGTCTTGTTCCTGTTCTCAGAGGGATGACTTGCAGTTTTTCCCCATTGAGTATGATGTTGGCTGTGGGATGGTCATATATGGCCTTTATTATGTTGAGGTACTTTCTTTCTATACCCATTTTATTGAGAGGTTTTATCATAAATGGGTGTTGGATCTTGTCAAATGCTTTCTCAGCATCTATTGAGATGATCATGTGGTTTTTATTCCTCGTTTTGTTAATGTAGTGTATCACGTTGATTGATTTGTGGATGTTGAACCACAAATCAATGTGTACCTAGTATAAATCCCACTTGATCATGGTGTATGATCCTTTTGATGTATTGCTGTATTCAGTTTGCCAGTATTTTGTTGAGGATTTTTGCATGTATTTTCATCAGCGATATTGGCCTGGAGTTTTCCTTCTTTGTGTTGTCCTTGTCTGGTTTTGGGATCAGGGTGATGTTGGCCTTGTCAAATGTGTTAGGAAATGTTCTGTTTTCTTCAATTTTTCAGAATAGTTTGAGGAGGATAGGAACTAAATCTTCTTTGAATGTTTGGTAGGATTCTCCAGAGAAGCCATCTGGTCCTGGACTTTTATTTTTTGGGAGGTTTTTGATTACTATTTCAATCTCTTTACTTGTGATTGGTCTATTCAAATTCTCTATTTCTTCTTGGTTCAGTTTTAGGAGGTTGTATGAGTCTAAGAATTTATCCATTTATTCTAGATTGTCCAATTTGTTGGCGTAGTTGGTTCACTTTTTATTTAGTGTATTTAACGAGAGAGAGCCATTGTTTACCTTTATGAGATTCTTTATTTAATTCCACACATGCAGTCGCCTCTTTACCACACAGATTGTTTCATCCTATTTAAAGTTCTTTGTTTTCTGTGAGTAAGCTCTCTTTCACCCCCATAGTTGTAACTCTCGTGTAGATGCTGATGACTTCTAAAATTATCCTCCCTCCAGCCAGTACCTCTTTCATGAGCTCCTGATCTAGATTTTCAAATACTCCCAGCAGTTCTTCTCTAACTTGAATGTGCATAGGTGTCACCTAGGAATTTTGGTAAAATGCAGATTGAGATTCAGCAGGTCTGGGGTGGGGACTGAGATTCTCCCTTTCTGACAAGCTTGATGCCGGTGCTGCTGGTCCAGGGAACAGTTTGTACCCAAATGACCATTGATTAAGGCACAGAGGTGGACAAATGAATCTTGTATAAGATGATGTGAGCTGTAGGTATCCTGATGTCACCCAAGAATCACTAACATATTTCAAACGCATCAGCAGGTCCAAACTGAACTCATCACATTCGCTGTCAAACTTGCTGTTTGTTCTGTATTCTCTCTCCCAGTTAATGACTGCCATCTACCCTCCCGTCCAAGAACAAACTGTGGAATCATCTTGGTTTTTTTCATGTCCTTCATCCACTTTATCTAACTGGTCACCAAGGGATTTTGAGTCTACTTGGGAAAAGTGTCTTGAATTTGTCTTTTCACCTCTGTTTCTACCAGTCCCTCTGCATTCAGATCCTCCTCACCTCTAGCGATCCCCTAATTCCAGATCAGCATAGCTCCAGGTTGTCTCAGTATTTATATTTCTTCAAGTTATGTTTCTAAAACAGTAATTTGGTAGTGACGTTGGCTTGTTTAAAAACCTTCCACTGTTGCATTCCAAGTTTCTCAATATGACAAGCAATGTCCTGCACAATTTGGCTCTAGCTCTTTTTCCCCACACCACCTAACACCACCACCGCCTCCCGCAATGGTTCGCATCTCCCTGGAGGTCAGTGCAGTCTGTGTCCATCAGTCCACTCACAGTTCCCCAGACTCACTGTACATGCTTCTGTATTTTCTCTATGGTTCATATAGTTGCCACTGCCTTGACTGCCTCTCTTGTCAAGTTCTGCGTAGCAGAATCCTACTCAGTCTCTCAAATCCAGCTCATATCACTTCTATGAAGCCTTTACCAAGTCTCCTCCCTCGAGCTTATGACTTCACTAATCTGTCCTTCCATAGCAGTTACCACTTACAATATTGTTTTGAAGTTCATTGCACTTGTCTTTGTTGCCTACTCAGTCCTAGGTCTACCTTGTCTGAAATACATCTGCGTTCCATAGTTTAGCATAGTGTGGAGTAAAGTAGGTTTCCACTCAATATTTGCTGAGTCAGTGAAAAAACAAATATTCTGTAGACAAACAGGCATTAACTTTTGCATGTTGGAAGTAGGAGGGAATTACATCATTTGTATATATTGGGCTATACAAGGAGAACCTGCCTACTGCCTCATTCATTTTGCAGCTGCGCTGTCAATGAAGTAGCCACCAGCCACCTGTGGCAACTGAGCACTTGAAATGAGGCTGGTCCAAACCGGATTGTGATGCAAGTGTAAGTTACAAGATTTTGAAGACTTAGAATGAAAAAAGTAAAAGATCTAATTAATAGTTTTTATATTGATTACATGTTGCAGTGTTAATATTTTGGATATATTGGGTTAAGTGAAGTATACTATTAAAATTAATTTTACCTGTCTCTTTTTACTTTTTTCATGTGACTACTAGAAAATTTTAAATTACTTTTGTGGTTCGCCTTTTATTTTAATTGTATAGCACTGTTGTAAAATAACAATTTACTGTCACATTCAAAACAACTCAGGAAGATTTCCTGCCCACCCCCCCAAATTGTGCTTTCTAAGATTCTGTCAAGTATTTAATGTTTAGGGTTAAGTTTTCAATTATTATGAGTTATTGATTTAAAAATAAAATCATTTATGAGAAGATACTATCACTGAATTCGGTTCTTCAAGTTTTAATGTCTTTTGAGACAATTCTTTTAGTTATTGCTGAACTACCAAATAAATCTCAGGAACTTTTACCATATGTCACCTATATATTGATGTCATCTATAAAGATAAAACTCAAAATCTGTGTTTATTTGTTTTTTTTTATCATGACCCATGGAGTAGTAAGAGATGGAGAGTGAGAAATTTTAGTATAAAATTTACATTCCACTTCCTCAATCCTGCTGCCTACATTGTTTCTCACTACTTTTGCTGGTTCAAAATCATGTATGCTGCATACCATCATTATAACTTTCTGCTTAATTAGTTTTTCAGTCTTTACATCTTACAGATTCTATAAATTTAAAAGCTTTTTTCTTTAAACTTGAGATATTTAAGGCAGTTGTTTTTCTAGTTTTCTGTAGTCAGAATCCTTTTCCAGTGCATTCTTAAATGGATCTCCAAATAACAAATCAAAGTGAAGTTGCTATAGTTAAGGGGTAAAGTGGGGACCCAGAGTGGCCCTTTCTTTACCATCCTAGTTTCTCCTTCTTTGAAAAATGCTGCACTAAGGCAAAGTGGCAGGGTAAATTAAGCCTTTATAGGTGAAAAATCAATGTGAACAGATTAGAGTTATATAATTTTTGGAATTGGAAGAGACTTGAGGTAGTATCCTTCCCTTTGTAGGGTGAATGTGTCTGTTGTGCTCACAATGAATAGTAGAGCTGGAGATAGGCCAAGTTCTTCGGTGTCCCAGTAGAATCTTCTTTCCTACACTCTCCTGTGATAATAACCTAATAAATACTCTTTCGTGGAACATTAGTATGGGCTCAGAATGAAGACAGCACTTCAGGTGTGAGTAAGAACCTACTGGAGATAAGGTGAGGGTACATATACTATGATTCATGGAGCAGTAGCCCAAAGTGAGGGTTAGGTGCATGCTTAGGAGGTAGCCAATGAATGTCAGTCTCTCTCCCCTCCTCTGTTCTCATTCCATGGCTTCTTGCAATTCCCTGATTAGGGTTTAAAATGGCACCATGAATTATGCAAAAGCTGCTTCTGCAAGGGGGGCTGTCTTGCAGCCTAATGCAGCACAGATGGAAAGATCCTCTTTTAATCATTGTTCTCATAATACTTGGAAGCTTTTTGAGGAATAAGCACTCCAAAGTGGAAGTGAATGGCCTTCAACAGTAAATGAATTCCTTCTGCAGAGAAGAACTGAAATGTATTTATAATGCAGATGGTTGCCTTGTGTTTGAATGCTCATCCTTGTCATCTGAGATCCGTGCTTAGAAGCATAGAAAATGTCTCTTGAAATACTTGGGTTTTAGATGGTTCCATTGGAGAAATTACTTCTGCCCAGGCTGGCCCAACATATGTTATTATTTTTCTTCAGAAATGGTGATGAGTATTTAAATGCCAATTCACTCCAATCATGAAAATATGCAAATTACTTCTCTCTCTCTGATCCTTAGTTACCACTGAAGAGACTGAATTAGTTAGCATCCCCTTAATTTTATTAGCATAATATTAATGCAAATGATCAGTAAGGCTCTTTGAAAAAGAAAGCAGAACCATGGAAAGCAATTAATAACAGTGCTCACTTCCTCGATGAAGGAGAAAAAACATTATGATTAGGTTTCTAACTTTGGTATCTGTGCCAAGGACCACCCACGTGGGCCTAAACAGGTACTTGTTTCTAAAATCAACATCAGCTTGGAGGTTTCACTTGCAGAGCAAGAGCCAATCTGAAAAAGGCCTAAAAGGGAAATTTCAGAACAAAGAAGATATGCTGTTACCTGTAGATAGTTCTTCATGATTCAGATGCTATTAAGATTGTGTACTAAGAAAATGAAATATCATGATGTACACCTGAAATTTATATAAGGTTATAAACCAATGTTACCACAATTTAAAAAATAAAATAATTTAAAAACTGGAAAAAAAAAGAATGTGTACTAATGAGTATATTTCTAAGACACTGCTCTTTAAAATACAGGAGGAAAAAGTAAAGGAATGATATTCATTGGCCAATTCAAGGTACAGTAAAGGACTGACTTAAAATGATTCCCAGCAAAGGGAGTTAATATAAAGAGGACACTGATTAATTCTTTATTTGCTCAGAGGAAATGGGCTTAAATTAGAGGGAAGTAAAGTTGAATCAAATAACAGGAAGGCATTGTTGGCTCTGGGAAGAGCTTTATAAAATTAGAATGAGGTATAGCAAGAGACTGGAAACTCCCTTCTTACCTCCTCTTACTGTGCTTCAAACATTTTTTACACTTTATGGCATCTGCATCTGCCTCTGTTTAACTGGAAGTGAGCACGACAGCACCTGCTGTCTGTACCTCTCATCTAGCATGAGGCCATTGCTGCCCTGGATTGTTATTTTCCTACATGATTTATCTCCTCGATTAGAATGTGGATTCTCGGGGATCAGAGGTAAAGCCTTGTGTTTCTTTGGACTTTGGACAGGAACATGTGTAGTACCTTGCAATTAATGAGGAGTCAGTATTTGCTGAATGAATGTATGAATCACAACTTAGTTATCTGTTTATTATTAACAAGCAAAAACCCACGCTCTATAGCATTACTCCACCAAAACATTGAAGTACTGACTTCATTCCAATTACACTGTTCTTTCCAGTGGAATTACCTAATTCCTGTGGACAGGAATTACCTGTCCACTTCATTACCTGAAATGGAAAATATACTTCACTATGTGGATTTATTTTATTGTTAAATCACAACCACAATGATTTTTAAAAATAAAACTTAAATCCAGAATTCCAACCAATATCTGTAATGAAGGAAGACCAATGAATAAATGTGGGCATTATTGTTCAATGAAACTGTCTATTCACAAGTTATTGGCTTAAGAAATTATCATTCCCGTATTAGATTGGTTGGCATATGCTTAGAGTTTCACAAATATGTCTTATAAAAGCTGTGCATTTTACTTTATGGAACCAGCTTCAGCAAACAACTCAAGTCCTTTATGAGGTGGTAACCCTTAATAGTTGGCCCTCAAACTCCTGAATTAAAAAAAATGAAAAGAAAAACAAAGAACAGATGAAAGTTCTTAGTCTTGGATCTTTAGTGTAGAGTATCTGACAACCTGGGTCTTTCTGAAGACTTGTCCTGGCATGATATAGTAAAGGAAGTTTATCTTTGATGCCATCATCCACGCTGACTACCATGGCTTTGGTGCCCACTGCACACATACTGCTTTCTGCTCTGGGCAGCAGGTTAGCCTAAGCCTGGTGAAGAGCCAGAGACTCAGGAGGTTCCTAAGACTACGAAGATAGGAATTAAACTAGCACAGGTTCATAAGCTTCCTGTTTGGGGGATTTAATTCTCCCAGAATTTGATGTGCCCGTGGGTGACATTTACCAGAGCTCCGTATGCCCATAACTGTGCTAGATGATGAGGTAATGCTAAGCAATAGCGTTAGTTACGTTTTCTTATTAAAAATTTTTTTCTTTACCTTCTGCATTTCCTCCTCTCACCCCCTGCAGGTTCCCATAATTCCTTCCCATAAAACCCTTGCCCATCCCTCATGGTCAATTAGGTCTCATTGCCTCTGAGCCCTGTTCCTGTCCTCTAAACAGAACTCAATGGCTTTTACTGAAAACACTTGTTTTTGTGGGATTTTTGTTTTGTTTTTTCCTTCAAATGTTAAGTTTCAAGTCCCCACCCCCAAGCCGTATTTTACAATTGGAAATTGCCTTTCGTTTCCCATGTTCTTATTTTATGTTTCATGCATCTTTTAGGCTACTTGCATTCTCATCTGTCTTATGTTGAGTCAGCTGAGATTCTAAAACATACTAAGAAAAAAATGGCCTTAGATAATCTCATTTACAAAGGGAAAATTGTCCTGTAATATTCACGTATTCTACTTCGTAACTGACTGCCGAAGACATTTACTGGAAAACATATGGATGAATTGTTTCTAAGCTTGGCTAAATTATTTGATTAGCTGGAAATTATTTCTCCACCCCCTCCATCTCCTCCGTAGAGCTGACTTTTAGCACCTGGCTTATAAAAATACTTCCTGGCCTGCAGTACTTATCAGTGAAGCATGATAGTATTTGGAGGTCATTTGCAGCTATCCATAAAATTACACTCTGCAGCCTAAGTGAAGCAGCTTTCTTTTTTCCTATCCAGTTATTTGCCACACCAGCATTACTTTGAAATAATGTGTAAATATCCTCTTCCTTTTTATCATGTAACGTAAACACAGACATCCTTTCACTTTAAAATTTTTCTTCTAGTGTTGGTCTATGGCCTTCCTTCTGCTGGTGGAAGGTTGGTTTTATATCCCTATAGCCCTATGGAGATATGAGATGGTTTCTCTACCTTATTGCAATAAATAACCACAAAGAACCAAGAAGAGTTTAATAATAATAGCCCACATCTCTTCCACAATATGCCCATGTTTTTAATGCTAGTTATTATCACAGGGTTTTTTTTAAATCCAACTTTATCTTGTGTTCATGTTTTTATTAGCGTAGGAAAGTTGATGTTAATAAGTATGTAAAAGTCTCACAAAGGGCAAGAATTTCGCCCATTGGCAATAAGTAAAACCAATATTATATTAGATTCCAACATTAAACTTAAAAATGTTAATGTGCATAGTTTTGTGTTATATCAACAAATATTTTGTTAGTACTTATATGATGGCAGGCATTATGGATCAATAGCAACCTATTTTATGAACTGGAGGGGGATATCAGAAAATGGCAATTTGTCTAATTGTAGTCAGTCAGCACCAAGAATAAAATTCCCGGCCAACAGTTAAACATCTCTCCTGGATCCCAGATCTCGAAGTATGTTGTTAAGTCTTATGTGTGAGAGAGTTGCACATTAGTGTAAATTTATCTGTTTGTATTAAAGAATGTTTAAGGCATGTTGGTAAACTCGATGAGATTCTGAGCTAATAGAAGGCATGATAGGAGGCTTCTGAATGATGAGTGCAAGAATATCAGGGAAGATGGGAAGACTTTGATCTTCGTTAGTGAATCCCTTTCTTCATTTCACCTCTGAAAATGAGTTGAAAACTTGATGGATTCCTCAGAAGGGAAGAAGGAGCACAGCTTTGAAACAGAAGAGGCAAAAAATTTGATTTGTCAAGAGCAATAAAAATAAATGGATAAAAGGTTGATGAAAATTTTGGATGCTGAGGACTACCTTTGCAACCACATGATTGTTGTGAAACAAGAACCAGGTATTAGACAATTGTGGTGAGGAAGCTGGACTCCATCTCAGGAAAGAGCAGCCTTAGTAATGGACCAGTGAGTGGGCTTCAGGCAAACCCAGGACTGTGAGAAACAGACTAGGAGAGGGGGGGCATCCCAAGATGGGCTGTGGAAGTAACCTCAAATTGCTGATCTGAATCTACAGAAACGAGGGCTTGAGCGGGACGGGGTAGAGGTGAATGGGTAGCAGGGGGCTCAGAGAGGAAGTGAAATTCTCACTGAGGAAGGAATGGTGAACCACAGAAGGGCCTGAAGCGTGTTAGGGTCAAGCTAAAGCAAGAGTCATGACCCGGGGGCCCATGCGAGAGAATTATCTAGGCCACTAGTTCAGTGAGGATTTGGAAAATTCCACCCATGCCTAGTGTTAGTATCATTTATATTCTGTCTCATGATTAAGATTTGAATAGCTTGGTTGAACAGACATCTCTGATAAGGTGCCCACCATATAGTAGACATTCAGCCAGTATTTTAAAATGTGTTTTGGAGATTGAATTGACAAGATGGAACCAGAGAATGTGTGCTTAACAAACTGAAAGCCAGTGTTTGTTTGTGACTTAATATTAGGTACAGTCTGATATGAAATCAACCTTTTGTTTTGTATGTTTCTATTCCCTCATAAAGAAGCCTACTTTCAGACTAAACGCATAAGAGTTACAGAGGCATGGAACAATTACCTATTAATTGCCTTTTAGAGTTTCCTGATGACTAATTTCTTTACTGTCTACTTTTCATGTCCTGGTCTTATTCCTTGGTTAGTTTTATACAATTAAGTAAAAAACATGTTGGAAATTAAAAGGAGGTTGTTGTTTCAGAGGCAGCAATAATTTAATAATTAATTGAAGAATTCACAAGCATCTGCTATGGCAAGCAGTTTGCTGAACCCCATGATACGCAGGTTTTAAAAACCACAGATATTTGTCCCAAGGAACATACAGTGTAGTGGTAGAGACGCCGGCAGAACATCACAGTGCAGGATGTGGTAAGGGCTGTGGAGAGACTGAAGAAGCTAGGAAATGTGTTTCTTGATTCCAACCCCCATGGAGAAAGGAAGCAAGATATGAAATTAAGTAATGACAACTGGAAAACAGATCCAACTCAAAGCCTATGCCTAAAATGCAAAGTGGCTGCTGGTGTTTAATCTCCAAGTGGCTCTTCGACTAACCACAGCAAGAAAAGGAAAGAGTTTGGGAGATGATCTTGCAGGTACAGGGTGTCAGGTGGATACAAATCATGGTGACAGATAATTGAATGACCTGTATATGCAAACTCAATTTGATGTGCTCTGAACCAGTGTTCCAGGATCTTGATATTTTATGTCAAAGCCCCACGGCCGATTCCTTCACCCTCATCTTGGAAGATGATTTTGACATTGAGATCCCCTGGTCCCATCTGACTACTTGTTGAGTTGTCTTTCCAATTGAGGAAGAAAAACTGCTTCCTGAGAGAGATTTGGGGAGATCAGAAACAAAGAGAATCTCACTTCTACCCAGAACCAGAGGGCTTGATACTGATAGCCAGTGATAGCCCATAATTTCCCCTTTTGTACTCTGTGTCTGTACCTAAAAGGGAAGGGAGTTTTTCCATCTTGTCTTGGCTTCTTCCTGACTTTCCCACATGCCCTTCTGTCTTGTGCCTTCCCTCCTTTCTTGCTGCTAGACCCGGTGGTGGTCACTGCCTATCTCCCTATTCTTTTAGTGATGTTCGTATATGAATTGGTTTTGCCATAGTTTCCTGTAAACGTGGATAAAGCCAAGTTTTCAAAGCTAGCTTTCAGCAGTGTCATTCATGGGCTTCTCTTCTCAGTTTTGCTTAGGCATTGTTGTATAAATAGAGGATAATCAGCTTATTTGCTCATTATTTTACTGTGTGTCAAGATTGGGTGGACTCTCTGCGAAGACTACAACGTGCTATACAGATGTTAAGTGACTATTATTTTTAAAGAAAAAGAAAGCTGAAAGAAATGAGTAAATTTTATTTTCCCCCCAAATGAAAGGGGTAATATATGCAAAGAATAAAAGTAAGTTTACTTGAAATGTGAAAATTAACTTAATATGTTTTTAAAACTATAGCAATTGCATTGTATAGGAGAGGTGAGGAATCCTTTCCCTGGGTTCTGAAGGCTGCCTGGGTGTGAGGAAAGGCCCATGTGGTATTGCTTTCTAATCAACTTCTTACTGCCTTCAGGCATTGTCAGTGTTCTTTCTTCCTGGATGTCAGAGCCACTTCTAATAATTACTACTTTCAGCTAAACAATAGTAGGCATTCACTTACAAGGGAAAAAAATGACTTGGGTCATTCATAGGCTGCAGCTCTTCATAGTCATTCAAATTCAGTGTATTCTGATGGACAGGGCCATTACAGAGTATTAATAGCTTCACCATCTCATCATGGCAGTGATTACTTCTTTAATATCACTGCTAAAATGAAGGAGGAAAACCTACACATCAGAAACACATTTTTAATGTTTTTTCCATCATAGAAATAATGTAGATGGAGTCGCAGAGTGAATTTTTAAGACATTTAAAAATTTTTAAGCATCTTCAAAACAAAGAAATCTTTTTAAAAAACGGGTGTATTTGAAGTCTTGCCCCAGCATGACACTAACCATATTTTAGAAAATACATTGGAAAAGGTTTCTCATGCATTTTAAAGAGGTATGGTTTGATTGTTAAATGCATCTTTCTCTAGATAAGTGTAGTGGTCATTTAAAAATGTTAATTATAGACTGTGTTCACAAAATCACTTTTGGTTTTGCTATGTGCAATACAAACTCAGAAAGATTGGAGTGTTGGATGTAAAAAAAAAAGTTAATTCTATCCTTTCTAGTCTATTTGGTATAATAAAATGAGCACTCAAGAAGAATGAGGACACTAATCTTGGTTCTGCCATCACTTTGCTGGGTGACTCTGGTGAGGACTTAGCCCTGGGGCCTCATTACCTCATCTAGAAAATGATGGGATAGATTTAAATCTCTGCGGTCCAATACTATCCTTGAGTTTACTCTTCAATAAGTATGGCTTTATCTAAAATGTACTTGGTCATTATGGTTGATGATAAGTCGTGATCTGAGTAAGAATTTTCTTTTTTTAGCGGAGAGGCACATTAAAAACAGAACAAAAAACAAAAATAAACCTTATTCTTCTGTTTTATATCTCCCAACCCAGTCACCTCTTTTCCAGCATTGGAAATAAAGGTAGGATAGGGAGAATGAAAGAAAGTATAGCTCTTTTAGAAAGGATCTTGTAAGAAAACAAAACTAATAAGGAAAACCAAGTCCTAGCATCAAAGGACTTCCAGAAAGCAGACTTTGGGCCACAAAAATGCCTCTAGAAGGGGCAAAACCAGGAGACAGATTGGGTATGAAGTGGAGTGACAGGACCTTTGATAGGGTGGGATACAGAAACTAGAGATTGGACCAGATAGTTAAATAAGAGTTCAAAGCAACATCCTAGTTCCAAATAAATCTGCCTTGAGACGGTTATAGGAAGAGGTATGAATGACAACGGAGCATTAAAGAAAATACATTTTCAAATATACTGGCCAAAAGAGGAAGCTTAGAGAGAATTTCTGCCCATTATACATGATGGATAAAAGCAAATGATGAAAGACATTGGCAAAGCAGAGGTTTTTAAATGATGTTTTTATTCTTTGTCATTGTAGTATAAATTAAATATGGATGTATCATTGGAATAAGTCCCAGTTTTGATGAAAGGCTGTAAAACTAAACTAAAATAAACAAAGAAGTAGGTCAAGAGTCACTAGGAAAGCGTGTCTGTTTCTTTCAATAAGACTTTCTGGAGCATTGCCCACAGAATTGAAAAGTGCTTTTCAGATCCATTAGGTGTTGTTTTTGAGAAATCCTAGAGCAGCGGTTTTCAAAGTGTGGCTAGGGAACACCTGAAGGTCTCAAGACCCTTTCAGGGGTCTAGGAGATGAAAACTATTTTCATAATAACACTAAGACGTTAGTGGCCTTTTTCACTCTCCTTCTGTCATGAGAATACAGTGGAGATTCCCAGAGACCACGTGACGTGCAATATCACAAAAGATTGAATGCAGAGGCAGATGTGAGAATCCAGATGTCTTCTATTAAGACGGACATTAAAGACGGTTTCAAAAGTATATAACAATGCTACTCGTCTCACTATGTTTTTTTTTTGGTAGGGAAAATATAGGGTTTTTTTTTTTTTTCAAAAAAATGTTACTGTTAAGATGTTTATTATTCTTCTTACTAAATGAATTAGTATTTAAAATTTTTTTTAGCTTTAATATTTAATAGTGTACGTATCAGTAGATATAACCTATATAAGCAAAAGCTCTTTGGGGGTCCTTGAAAATATTTAAGTGTGTAAAGGAGTCCGGAGACTAAAGGGTTTAAGAACAGCTGTCCAGAGGGTAAGTGATTTCTCTGAACCTTAGAAAAGGGCAAAGGTGACCTTATTAAACATGGGAGTGGCAGTTATCTCTAGGTGTTATCAATGGTGCTGACTTGAATGCCCTCTTCATGGTTACCGATCAGGCACTTCAGGAGGAATTCTTATCTGATAACTCACAACAAACAAAGCAGTGCATGTTATTGGTATCCTTCCCATTTTATAGATAGGGAAAGTTAGAATTAGAGAAGTGATTCTCCAAAGATCATAGGAGAATCATTTGGTACTTTCAACTCCTAGTTCCATATGCTCCATGTTTTTGCTGACTGCATTGGTTTTAGGATGAGTCATCAGTCAGCTTGTTTTCTTCTAGTAGACCACAACACAGTGCATGGCAACCTCCACCTCTTTGTGAAGAACAAATTGTATCAGACCAGTTTAATATTCTCGATGACAGCATAAATAACAGGCATTACTAATACCCTGAATGATATCAGTACATTTGAAAGTCACTGACCAGGTGGAAAAACTATTACAGAAAAATGGGATGAAATATACCTGGGCAAAATATAAGGAAACAGAGCTCCAATTTTTATAAACACAGCATGAGGACTGCTAGCAAGATGAAAAAGAAAGAACATTCCACAAAGGCCCCTAAGGGTCTGAAAGTATTTGCTGGCTATGTTAGTACCCCTGAAAAAAAAGGCAAAACGATGATACTGTGAAGTGTTGGAAAGAGCATGACTTGTGCAGCCGGCTAGAAAGCCACTCCTTTTAGAGAACAGTGTCTAGTTCTGTGTCATCATAGTTGTACAAGGTGAGGAATGTGGAAGTCTTTGAAGGGTGGTCATGGGTGATGATTAGCACATAGAATTCTGGAGGGGAGTGAGGAAGAAGGAACATTTGCCAGTAAGTCAGGTGGGGTAATTGTAGTTGCATTTGGTACAAACTGTGTGTTTCTTTGCCTTCAGCACCACGTGTTGGCTTGGATCTTTTGGAATTATAAAATATTTCTGCTCTGCACTTCATTATGTCTAGCAGATGTTGCTTTTATGTATTTGAACCCAATTTACAGAATGAATGTGGTATCATATAACACACACCTAAAAGCAGAAGAGAGGAAACTAGTTAACTGGCCTCTAACCAGCACCATTTAAGAACGGCTAGACTTTTAGCCATTGCCTGTCTGGAGTACTAAAGTAGAGAATATTCTAAGAAGAAAAGCAATGACGTGACATGTTTATTGATGTAAACTGTAATTAAAGAATGTTCGGTTACATTTTTAGAGAAAATGTAAAATACATGGCATGCTGAGGTGGGAAGTCTGTCACTGAATAGTTTCTTCCTCCCGTCTCCCCATACTCTAAGATTTAAAGAAGAAATGTTTTCTTGCAACATTTACCAGTGATCCTTCCCACAAAAAAAATCTTCCTTTCCATAACTCAGTGTCTTCAGGTTATCACAACAAACCTATTCAGCTTTTGAATCTTATTAAAGTCAAAATATTGAGTTGATTCATCAGCACTAAGCGATTAGATTTTTGCTTTATGCATGTTCTGAAGGCAGGGCTTGATATAGAAGGTATATTTACGTAACAATGCTGTTGCTCAATGCCCTTGCATTTTTTCTGCACATGCTATCTTAATGGAAATTTACTGGAAAATTCTTGCCAGAATAAACACATTCCTTCAGGAGTGAAAGGCTTAATGTAGTTTTAGTTCAACTGCACCTCTTTTCTGTGAGCAGATAAACCAAATTATTTGGCATTAGTCGTTATACTTCACACATTCCACAGTACTTATTGTGGTCTCCCATGGGGCTAAGGGTTGTAGGAGACAGGAGTAAGGTAAACAGTCTTACATTATAATGAGAGAAAACAAAAGCAAGGCTAGGGCATCTATATATTTGACATCAGATAAACCCAATGAATCTGGCAGACATTCTGTAAACTAGCTTTAGCTCTCCTGGTAAAGCAGGAGCAAGGAATATGACCTGCGGATAGGTTGGCCTGTTGATCACAGAAATAAAAAATAATATAATTTATTTTTCATTTTTAAGAGAGTGATTGCTTTCTCATTCACAGTTTAATTTAAGAATCAGGAGTGTAAACTCTCAAATGAGAACAACGGCTGTATCCTGGCCAGTTGGGCTAGAGAAGGGGAGAAGGGTGGAATACAGGGATGTAAACAGGATGGTTGGGGCCTGGAGGGAGGAAGTGCCCCTTGAATTAAGGGATGGGGGAGGCAAACAATGGACAATGGAGACTGGAGGAAAGAGATTCACACAAACACATCTAGACTTCCTTCTGTTGGCCCTGGTCCTAACACGGCACATCACCACGCCAGGGTTGCTACTGGGGAGAGATTATAGCAATTGTTCATTCATTCATGCAAGGAGCATTAGTAAGGTGTGTAATCAAGGCAGAGAGAACCATCTTTAAGGGAATAAAACTGGCCTATTAGCATATTACAGTTAAGTAGTTAGCTATATTGCATTGATTTGCAGTAATAGGCAATTAAGTTCTTTGACTTTTTCTAAGAAACCAGTTGGAATTAAACTGCTGAGTAGATTTGACCAGAGTTTAGTGACCCTCTCCCTGTTGTAGTCTTAAGTCTTGCTACTTAAATCATAATGGGAAAGGCCAGTTTAAATGTGAAAGTGTTCACATGCTATTAAAGAATTTTGTTTTATTGCATGTCTTTTTATTTTCTATATGTGCAGTAAGAAAAACCAATTTAGCAAAGTATTATTTCCTAAAGTCCTCTTGGGAGATAAAAGAGCAATTTGAAATTAGAATAACAAAACACTAGTTCACCATTTATAGTCCCCACTCAAATTGTATTTTTAAAAAATTATTGAATATGAAAGGGAAACACCATAACTGAAGCATCATTTCCTCTTTTAAGTAATTAGGCTCCCCCCCCATCTCAATGTGAACAATAATCAGACAATAATTTACTATTTCTATTATATATGAGTTTTTATTATAAGGTCCTTTAATTTTAGTAATAGGTGGGATATGACTTATAAAGAAAAAATATAGTTAACTTGGAGTCATAAAAATACCTTCATTTATTCAATTTATCCCTTTCTTCATACATAATATTTGAAATAAACATTTGAGGTAATTCCTAGCTATTTATTTAGAATTTCCAATAAATGAATTTTTCCAATAAATGAGGTTTTACCACATTTTAAGTAATGGATACATTTATAAGTAAAGATTAAAAGTTGCTTTCTATAGTAGAGTGTAATGGTGAACTTAATATATTATCCTTCTATTTGTGTTTTAATTCCAAAAATAAAATGGAAATTCAGATATTGCAGATATTTTGCAATATGAGGGTTGACTGAGTTTGGTTTACAGATATAAATGATAAATGTGAAATATTATGTCAAATTCAATCCCAGTTTAATTAATAGCCTATAATCAAGATTTAACATGTTGTTTTCTAAGAACAATGTTTCAGGTTTAAAGGAGTCTTAAGATCATTTAAGTGAGATGGAAATAGAAAAATGATTTATCATATTGCTATTTGTTCTTCATACTTTTCTGTAGAGAATGAAACTCTTGGTTCATTCTACAAATATATTATAGTCAGTAGCATCTTAAGGCAAACCATTTCAAAATACATATCTCTTTGGTTTTATTAAGAACTTACACAGTTTCCAAACTCTCCAGCTCAGTGCTGTGTTATTTTAGAAATTATACTACTTCCTCATGTACTAAAACGAGCCATGTTTTCTTTTGAATATAGTCGCAGATGCGGCCAGTACGCTATGAACCAGGAAATCACCAAAGTCACAGAGAAGCCTACATTTGATCGATCAAGTTCCCAGGATTCTATGGATGAAGTATCTATGGAGGACTATTGGACTGAACTAGAAAATATCAAGAAATCTAATGAGAATAGACAAGATCAAAGAGTGATGGTCGTCAAAGAGCCTGATGGTAATAAATAAATAAAACTTTTTTTGTTTGTATGTGCATTTATGGGAGATTAATACATGGAAAGGAAGAGGAGAACAACAAATAAAACCCTTAAAGATAGGAAAGCCAAAAAAAAAGATAATGCCAGGTGCCTTTCAACTTGAAAATTACTTGTTTGTGGCAGATTTATGGATGTAGCTGCCAAATGTAAGTGGGATGAGTAAATTCACTTAGTCTTAGATATGGCTAGAATGTTGTTGAGTAAGCTTACTGTATCAGACAGAGTTAGACCTGATCTTTGAAATCATCTAAGCTCCCTTTAAACTCCTTCTGTGGTACCCTAGCCATAGGGTCATTTGGCCTCTAGTGAGTATAGATGCTGATGGAAAGCTCACTACTTTGCAGGGCTACTGTTTTTCCTTTGGTCAGTCAGCTTGAATTGTTTTGATGTTCTTTATTTTATTGATTTACAATCTGCGTCCTCTTCCTTTGACTTGTTCTTCTGCCTTTTGGAAGAGCAGAACAAGTCTACTCTGTTTTTATGTGATAAATGTTTGTGGATAGTTATCTTGTTCCTAGAGCCAAGTCCTTCCAGAAGGAAAAATGATTCCCATAGACCAATCCTTCTGGGTGGTTTTCAGACCTATCCCAGTCGTAGTCATCTTACCTTTCAAAGTAGAGTACTCCAGATTGGATGCAATGCCACATGTAGAGCCACCTAATCTAAGGGTATAGATTTGGGCAGAAGAAGACAGCATTAGCGTTTTTAGCCTCCACATTTGCTTCTTTCTTGTATTTGGTCCATAATTTCTCTTAAGCCTCTTTTCAGACATATTTCCTACAGCCTCCTACTGTACTTTATACTCTAGAAGAAACATGTGAAACGTTTTTTCTCTTAAATTTCATGGTTTTCCTTTCAATCTCTCAAATTCAAGAGGTCACCAAGTCTTTGATGCCCAATTCTGGCATCTATTATATTTGCTTTCTTTCTATGCCTTGTGCCATCTGTAAGTTTGTAAGTATGTCTTTGGTGTATAAGTTGATATACATGCTAGAACAGTAAGAGCCACAGTCAGTGCCTCACGACCCATACTAATAATGACCTCCTTTTCAGTGGACGACTTCTTAACTAAATGACTTAGCACTGAGTTGTTTAGGCAGTGACATCGACATAAATAGGTTTTTCTCTTTTGCTATAACATTGCTTGAAAAATCTACCAATAAGATTTTAAAAAGAAAATTGGAGATTTTTCTCAATTTAACAGTTCTTAGGTTTGTAAAAGAAGATTAAAATCAATTCATTCTTTTGTTTGGGTTCTCTTTGATTTTACTCTCATTCTTTCTCACTTTACCAGAAAAGTTGAGCTTATTTGTGATAATTAATAGTATCTCTCAGCCTTTCTGTCTCAGTGTCTCAAGATGGAAACAGCATACCAGTGGTCTACTGAATAAAGAGAAAATATTCTGCAGAAAACAGCATTCAAGCCTGATAGATAACTGTGTGTCATTAACTATTTCATAATTTTCCAAGATTAAAATGAATTCATAGATTGTTGTTCATAATGTGATTATCAAGAAGAGTTGGGAAAGTTTCTGCATGCCCATGCCTTTTCTTTCACTTTAAATTGTTTGAGTTTTGCCTCTACTTTTTAGTGGCACAAGTGACTCTATCTTACAGTCTTGTTGACTTATCATGGCAATATCAGTTTTTTTTTGGCAATTTGGTTTTATACACCTATACTGAGTTCTACCATAATGGCATTAATAATAATGGCTGACTTTTTATGTCAGTAAACAGGTTTTGTGCCTGGCATGCAGAATGCCTGGTGCTACATTACGTTTCTTGAAGCCAAGCTTATTAATACTTGATATCTGCCCTCAAGGAGTTTCTATAGTGTAGAAGGATAGACAGGCAAACCAGTCAGTTCTCTAGCATGTGACACAGGCTGTAATGGAGCCCTGCAAAGCTCTTTCCATATAGCAGTCTCACATTTGGTTATGAGACAGCCAGGACAGCTGTGCTCCAGGTTACAGATGAGAACACAGAGTCAGTTGGAGGCTAAGTGACTTGCCCGAAGTGACGGGGCTAACAAGGTGCAGAAATGGGCGATGGGTGCAGGTGTTTTGTGTCCCAGGGCATTGGTCTTTCACTTTCCCTTATAAACTTGGTGCTTGGGGTGAATCTATTCTAGTATCATTCAGTTTTTCTATAATTTTCATTAGATCTTACACAATATTTGCTTTACTGTTTACTTGCTGTTTTTAGTATTTTGAATTGATTCAGTTATTCAACTAGTTTCCTAGAATAAGCTAATTTTTTGCTGAAAATAGTGTGCTTTTTTTTTTTTTACTTGTAAAAACCGTGAATCTGATGTGCTGACTAGAGGGATTAAAAATTTAATTTGAAATTGATTAGTTCCTGATGTCCCGATGCTCTGTACTTCTTTGCCACACTCCCTGTCAGCTACAGTGGACAGAGAACACAAGCCTTTCCATCAGTTAATGTTGGCCTCTGGGGTGGTGCTGAATTTAAGCCAAGAAACAGGGCTTTAATGGTTATCCCCTGCACTGACTTCCTTCTATAACTTGATGGAAGTAACTTATCTTTTCATTGCTTGTTCATCTCTGGAAAGGGAACAGTATTATCTTCTCCTAGTTAATCTGCAGGGAAGTTATAGAGGTTAATTATATGTGAAGTCATTTGAAAATTTTAATTGAGTGTATGTGAAATGGATCTAAAATTTGATATCTTTGTGGCTGGAGTTGATGGCAGCCATCCAAGCTTCCGATAATGGTTCTTAGCACTGCAATTGGGTTGCGATAAATGAGTTTCAGTAAGAGTTTTTAAACAGCTTAAAAAATGTAAAAGTTCTCATATTTTGTGATTTAAATACCATTTTTTTTCCTGCTGTCTTAGAGGGAGAATTGGAAGAAGAGTGGCTTAAGGAGGCCGGCTTGTCCAATCTCTTCGGAGAGGCTGCTGGAGATCCCCAAGAAAGCATGGTGTTTTTATCAACGTTGACCCGGACCCAGGCAGCGGCTGTTCAGAAGCGGGTAGAGACAGTCTCTCAGACCTTAAGGAAAAAAAACAAACAGTACCAGATTCCTGACGTCAGAGACATATTTGCTCAACAGAGAGAGTCAAACGAAAAAGTAGGTTTTCTTTTTTGATATGAAAGCAAAGGAATAATTGCTTAGAATCAACTGGACGGATCCAGTTTAATTCAAATCGTTAAAAACTTAATGAGCACGTACATGCCAGGCACTAAAGCTCCGTGCTGGCATTGATCAAGAGGGACTTGATCCCTGGCCTTCTAGAAGTTATACTGATGGGGCAGAAAATTAAACAAGTTAAAATTCAGGATGATAATCCTTGTGTTAGGTGTCGTTGGAGCATTAGGAGTGGCCCCAACCCCCTAGACACCGTGACTGTCAATTGTTACTTATAGAAAAGTAGGAGGTAGGGGACTCTTCCTTATCTATTAACTCTTGCAGGAATGTTTGCTTTTTTCTAGACTCATTTGGGGATGAACAGAAGTGGAATGTGAGGGAGCTAATTGTGGCTGAATTACAAAATAGAAACCCTGGAATATGAAATAACTTCCCTTTGTGTATAGTGCCTAGGCACATAGAAGATTTGAGTAAATGTTTGTCAAGATGATTAATTTATTAGTGGAAGCTGTTGGAGTCTGGTAGAGAAAGAGATATCAGGGAAGGCATGGCAAAAGTAAGAGACCTGTGCAGCCTAGAACAGAGCTACTCAAAACAGCCAGTTGGTGGGCTATTTATTACTTGTGCATGAGGACCTAAGGAACTTGCACAAAATTTAAATTAATATCATCTGTTCCATCATCAAGAAAGTCTTGTTACAGGGGCCGGCCCGGTGGCGTAGCAGTTAAGTGCACGTGCTCCGCTGCGGTGGCCCAGGGTTCGCAGGTTCGGATCCCTGCGTACACCGGTGCACCACTTGTCAAGCCATGCTGTGGTGGCGTCCCATATAAAGTAGGGGAAGATGGGCACAGATGTGAGCTGAGGGCCAATCTTCCTCAGCAAAAAGAGGAGGATTGGCATCGGATGTTAGCTCAGGGCTAATCTTCCTCACACACACACACACACACACACACACACACACACAAAAGAAAGTCTTGCTACAAAAAAAGTCAGCTGAACTACATGATATTCTTAGGGTCAAAGTTGATTTACATTCTGGCTTGTCCTCAGGTGACACTTTGTTTTTTTTTGTTTTGTTTTTTGTGAGGAAGATCTGCCCTGAGCTAACATCTGCCAATCCTCCTCTTTTTTTGCTGAAGACTGGCCCTGGGCTAACATCCATGCCCATCTTCCCCCACTTTATATGGGATGCCGCCACAGCATGGCTTCACAAGCCGTTCATCAGTGCGAACCCTGGGCCGCCGCAGCAGAGCGCCCACACCCAACCGCTTGCGCCACCGGGCTGGCCCCTCAGGTGACACTTTGAATAGCTCTGATCTAGAAGACTCAGTGGGGTGATTGGAATGAGAACAAACAAAAGGAGTCTTGAACAATTGATTGCAATGATGATGATAACAATAATAATTGCTGCCACCACTACTAAACACTTACTGTGCCCACTACTCTCCTTGCTTTATCTCATTTAATCCTTATAGCTGTCCTGTGAGTGACGTATTATCTTTCCATTCTATGGCTGAGGCTTATAGACTTTAAGTAACTTGCTCAATGTCCTGTAGATAGTAAACCCAGATTTGTCTGACTCTGAAGTACTTGCTGTTAACCACTCTGCATCCTGCTATATTTGGGTTTCCATATATGATTCTGATATCAAGTAATCTGAACATGAGTGGCTATTTACACTATAAATAAAGGGAAACAAAAATCCTATGATTCTTTAAAAAAAAATGAGGGAATGAACGGGCTTATATTTAAGGTATCTTTCTGTCATGCAGAGGTTTTTTGCTTTTTGTAGATGTTTCATTCTTCCAAGAAATCCTTTATTGTTGCAGATTGTACTCTATTTGCATGGTCAATTGTGGATCAAATCCAGTCCATTTTACAGGAGTTTTGGGGTCGCTGGATTGCTCCGAGCAGGTCTCTTGCTGCTATGAGGCAGTTAAGCTTACCACCCAGTGGTTATCTGGGACATCCACTGGAGTTGAAAGGCTGGACTAGGTTTCCAACTGTAGAAAAATGAATGGTAAGGAAATATAGCGTTATGACATTTCCTTCCCAATTAAAGAACCCTCCCTAGGAGAAATAAGGGAAAGTGAAAAACAGGAGGGGCAAAGAGCTGAGCCTAAGCAACTGTATACTGTGGGATTCCTGCCATTGTCCAGGAGGATGTTGCTACTCAATGCTAGAAGAAGTATTTCTCAGCAAATTCCTGGTAATGTCTAAACCACATGGTTTGAGTCCAAGGTAATTGGTGAATTGTATTATCTGATGGAGTTATTAAGAGAGAAATAGCACAAGTAAATGAAAATAGTGTTAACTTGCTTACACTGCATGCCTTTAGTTGAAACACTGCCGCCCATTAGAAATAAGTCCCCCATCCCTCAAGCAAACATGGGCCAGCCATCTTCACTTGCAGTTCTTCTGTTCTCAAATAAGTACATATTCAGCTCTTCCATTTTACATGCTTCCTCCTGAAGCCCTTGCTGACACTAGGAAACACAGTACAGAAATGAATACCATCTGCATGTCATCTTCAATTGCTAAGGAAAGCAATTCTGACCACATGCTCCAAAATGTGTGTTCGTTTGTAAAATTAGAATCACTCACTGTGTTCGTTGTGCTGTGGAGGGCTAGCCTTTTGTAGTCTTATGGCTGGAGGAAGGAGGATGGTATTGCTCTGTCCTGAGGGAGATTTGAGTAGTCCCATGAACCTCGTACTGCCTCTGCGATTTGGTAGTCACTGTGCGCTGTCCTGGGAACCACCAGTCTCTAAGTAGTGCACTAATGGCCTCTGTATACCTGTCTCAGTGCTTTTCTAGATTCTCCTTAGACTGCAGGTGGAGGGGCGAGTCCTTTTTGGCTAACAGCTTGAAGTGGAATGTGTGGAGAGGGGACCACAAAGGGCATCTTCTTTTGTGTAGAGATGAAAATCCAATAGAATGGTTATTTTAAAGATCAATCAAATAGACCTTTGTGTATGATTGGTCTAGACTCCTGATTCCAGAATTCCTTCTGAAGGCTTGCTTGACAAAGGAGGAGGTACTGCCTGGCTGCACTCACTGGTGAGGGGAGCCAGTATGTTGTACCATGTCGATAAACCCTTGGACAGCTGTCTTCAAGTATCACTGCCCCAACCCTTGAGAAAGGAGTTCCTTTGAATATCTGAGCTCTTATTACCTGTTTGCTAATTTAGTTTTAATTTGTCTCACATTTATTACTAACTTTTTATTTTAATTTGAAGAATTTCTATTTTATTACCTATGTGCCAACTTGTAATTTTGTTTTATAACAGTGTTATTGAGATATAATTTACATACGACCCAATTCACCCATTTAATGCCTACAATTCAGTGGTTTTTACTATATTCACAGATTTGCAACCATCACAATCAGTTTTAGCACGTTTTCATGATCCCCAAAAGAAAGCCTATTCCCATTAACAAGTCATTCTCCAATTCCCCTCCTTACCCTTAGGCAACCGCTAATCTACTTTCTGTCTCTATGATTTGCCTATTCTGGACATTTCATAGAAAGGGAATCATACACTATATGGCCCTTGTGATTGGTCCCTTTCGTTTAGTGTAATGTTTTCAAGGTTCACCCGTGTCGTAGCGTGTACTTCATTTCTTTTTATTGCTGAGTAATATTCTATTGTGTGGACAGACCACATTTTGTTTATCCACTCATCTGTTGATGGATATTGCTAGCTTTTTGATATGTTTGTCTTCTCCCCTCAACTAAATAGTGGCATTTTGATGGCAGGGACACTCTTGATGTTTTTCATATTCCCTACAGGGCTTAATATTTTTTTTTTTTGTGAGGAATATAGCCCTGAGCTAACATCCCTGCCAATCCTCCTCTTTTTGCTGAGGAAGACCAGCTCTGAGCTAACATCTATTGCCAATCCTCCTCCTTTTTTTCCCCAAAACCCCAGTAGATAGTTCATGTCATAGTTGCACATCCTTCTAGTTGCTGTATGTGGGACACCGCCTCAGCACGGCCAGAGAAGTTGTGCGTTGGTGCATGCCCAGGATCCGAACCTGGGCTGCCGGTAGCAGAACGTGCGCACTTAACTGCTAAGCCATGGGGCTGCCCCCCACAGGGCTTAATATTATGTCTTACTAGTTGTGGGTAATCAAATATTTGTTGGGCAATTGCTTGTTGATTATAACCATAGTGCTTTTTTCTGTGATTGTTATACTTCTGAGTGCATTTCTTGTGCTCTGAAGGTTACTCATGGAATTATTTACAATGCCATATCTCTGGTTGTGAGTTAGAGATGACTAAATGGCCCGATTTCTATCTTTAGGTTCCAGATGGCACTGAATCACAGTCAGTCAGAACAAATGAAAACAAATACCAAGGAAAAGATGGTATGTTGGACCTGTTCTCTTGTATTTTCAGGTTTATCACTGTAACAAACAGATACAACCTTTTAAAACATTCACCTTCAATTCCAGTAAGCAAATTCTATTAAAATACTAATATAAAGTACAGAAGTGGATAATTACATAAGGCTGGGCATGTAGTGGGCCTTTGATTTTTTTTTTAACATTTGTATATCTCTATCTGTTCTGACATCTCTATACATAGTCAATTTTCCTGAATGCTTACCATGTGCGAGGTTCTATGTGGAGTTGTTTTCCTCATTTAATACACTCAAGCATTCTGTATAGTAGGTACTGTTCTTAAACCATTATACAGATGAGAGAACTGAGGTTTATAGATGTGAAGTCACTTTCCCAAGGCCATACAGCTAGTAAGCGGAGCCAGTGAATGTGGAGCGTCGTTCTTAAATCATAAGTTCTTAATTCATAAATGGATCACTTTTCAGAAAGTTTAGAAAAACTTAAAGAAAATAGTTAAGATTTTTTTTGGCAATTGATTATAATTCTCTTTTTCATACATTTCCTCTTCTATATCTGTTATTTCAGAAATGGATTAGACATTCAAGGCATGGATGAAAATAAATATTGAGACTTTATTAGGTACTTATCAAGAGAGAATTTATAGCTATTTCATTTATTTACAAAAAGGAAAAATGTTCTAAATTAAGGTCATAGATTTAAGCTTAAAAATTTAATCCTTAATGTGTTATTGTTTAAAACTATAATGAAGGTGGTCTGTGGCTGCCAGATTCCAGCTCAATGACTTGTGCTTTTCTCTTGCTTATGTTCTTAAGACCTGGCACCTGTAGAGTTCCTGCCATTAATAGTGTTGTATCTGGATTGGAAGTAGTTGGGGAAGAGCATCAGGTAGACCGTGGAGGACTGGGAAGTGTTCCCAACCTTCCTATAAAAATCAGGGGTTAGTCCAACATTACAGGAGACATTTTGGAGTCTTGGAACATCCACTATCTCTATTTTTCCTTCCATACTTTTCTCAGAACTTCTCTCCTGCACCCCTGCCTTAAAAAATAAATAAATATATATATATAAACACACACACACACATGCATATTCACATGTGTATGTGTATATATGTAAAGGTGTACATGTATGTTTATAGACACATGCATGTCTATATATTTATGTCTATAAAAGCACTTGGTTTTTACTATTCTATATAGGTTTCTTTAGTTACATGTTTTATATCAGAATGAAATTACTGGGTGCTTCCCCAAGTCTATGTACCAGCAAACACTGATGTGACGAGCAAGCTGGAATAGTCAGGCTGGCCTGCTGGGGATCTGGGTCGTCAGGAGAGACAGATGAATGTTTTGTGCCAATGTCAATATGCTTTGGGCTTTAAGGGAGAGTGACTGGCAATTGCTAAATGAATACTGAGGAAAATATTGTGTTTTCTTGATGTTTTCCTCCTTTGCCAGAGATGGTGATATAGGCTATATACACAGAAGTTCTGGAAGACAAGTTCATTGTATGAGTACTTTCCAGCCTGGCTTGCAGCAGGCGAGTGAAATGTGACAAACTTGCTGCCTGATTTACATCTGCTTTTGCTGGAATGCTATGAAGTGGGCAGAGAGTCCAAGCAGTATAATAAGAGAATGTGTGTGAGGCCATCCAAGTCTGAGGGTTTCCTGCTATACCTGCTCTGGGCAATGCCATGCTCTTTCACTAGCCAGTGAATTAACCAGTGCATGCGAACACTGAGAGGTTCAGAATGAAATGCATGGAAGACGTTAGAGTTCAAAAGTGGAGCTCCTTCTGCTTGAAATCTGAAGATGTGGGCGACATAGTCTATTTTAAATGTTTTCCCTACACTTGGGCTTTTATACATGTTCAATCAAAGATACTCATTCTAAAGAAAAAAGTTGCAAAGTTTTAACGTTGCAAGGGTTGTTGCATTTCAAATTAGTTAATCTACTGCTAAGTATCAATCTCAACTTTCCATCAAATTATACAACTCTATGTATATAGAAGGCCCAGTGTTTAATACATACATTTAGAAATATTAATAATGCCCCCAATTTTTTTAAAACTTTCATATTAATATGTATATTGTCTTATTTTCTTTTTTGCTTTCCATGGAGGAAAGAAATTCTTTTTTAAAATGGGGATATTTTGGACAACTGAAAAACTTTTAAGGAGTTTTGTAAAACATTTGTAACCCAGTGGTGTTGTCATTTCAAAACCAAAGCAGAATAGATTAAAAAAATTATATTATTTATACTTTAGGACTTTAGGAGCCAAATGGTTTATCTCGGCATTCTCTGTTAACTTTTCTCTTTGAGAGTAGATAATTGACTCATGGATACTTTCATTAGTGCATTAACCACCCATTTCTTGTAGCAGCCCCCCTCCATCACTCCTGAAACTGTTTTTCCTACTCTCTGCCTTAATTTGATTTACCATTTGAACGTTTAGGCTTTTGTATGCCATATTTTTTATTTTTGCCACCTTTTGAGTGAAATTCGTATGTTTTAAATGTATTCTTACTAAATTATAATTTCTCTACTCAGTTTTGAATTCAAAGTTCATTTGTTTGGGGGGTGGTGTTTATTGTAACTCTGACATGGGGATGTTGAGGAGAAAAGGGAGTCATTTTAAAATTCTTGTCCATAAACACTCAGCTTCTGGAAAGGTAGCTTCTAATTTAAGAAAATGGCTAATCATTTTTTTCCCTGTTAGAATGGTTTCCTAGGAAACCAACATACATATTCACAGTAAAACATAAAACAGTGTAAACCAGTGGGAAAAGAAAACTAAAATTGTGCTTTGACATTTAATACTTTAAAAATTAATCATAAAATGGCCTGGTTATGCTTATTAAAAAATTGTCACAGGCTGTTGGAGAAGCATAAATGTGGCATGGATGACAGCAGATAAATACTATCAAGGAGCCTTAAATGTATTCTTATTTTTGGAATTGATATAGGTAAATGTTTACTTTCTTAACTGTGAAGTGCCACCAGGACCAGCTGTGTATGTAATTTGCTATATAATTCGCAGGGCCCAGCGCAAACTGAAAATGTAGGACTTGTTCATATTTCAGAACGGCAACAGCAAAGCATTAAACCCAGCGTGGGGCCTGTCTGAGCACGGAGCCCTGGGCGACTGCACCGGTCGTGTGCCCACAAAGCCCGCCCTGCTTATTAAATGGGAGTGAATATGGCTAGATTGATATTTATTCTTAATTTTCTTCTGAGTAAAACAAAATTTTTTGTTTTTAATTTAAATAACTATAAATATCTGTCTCTGAAGGCAGCAGACTTTTAATAATATATGTATATATGGCATATATCTATTAAATTTTTAGATTACCTTTACTTTCCATCACCTTGTTGTGTTAGTATATAAGCGTGTAAATGCACTATGTAAGTTTATTTTGTAATTCAGAGCTGCTCACCTTGAGTCAAAGGTCTGCAATGAGAAGATAACAGTAATCCTGTCCTTGGTTCCAGAGTTTTTCTAGATGTGAGTTGTGTTAAAACCAAAAATGTATCAAATAGTCAAATTTAGAAGTATTTTCTCCAAAGCTTAGTGCTGATATTTTCAGCAAAGAAGTTTTTGAATGTTGATTTTTTTCCTGGAGGATTAACAACAAACAAACCCCCACAAAAATGTTAAACTTATTATACCCTTGAAATGTTGATGTAAATATCTGAAACTTAGACTAGGTTTATAGTTTTAGAAACTTTTATGGTCTTTGATATAATCAGGTGGAAAACCTATTGGTTTCTGTACCAGGTACCTCCAGACCTGACTCCCACAGTGATAAGTTATGGCACTAACTCTTGTTTTGGAATTTTTACTCTGATAGGTAGGTAACATTCCAGAAAGGAAGTGCAGGGTGTGGAAGAGGTCTATTCCAGGAATGTGTCCCACTGTGAGGAAATTAAATGGCATATTGTTAGTTCTAAGAGAGAGTAAAACTAACCTCCTTCTCCTCTTTTTTTTCGGCTTTTAATCTGCCACTGTAGAATAAAACAACAATTAAATCTGCTAAATTTTTGTGAAGTTTTTCATTCAGAGTTTGAGATCATTCAGCAGGGTTTTGGAATTGGACCCAATCTAAGAATTGTGACCTCAGAGAAAGATTCCACAATTGAACTATGGATTTCTAGTCACCACCTTCCCTCCTTCCCCCCATGCACCCTTGGTAGGATTCCTTGAATATACTTTTTACTATTAAAATGTGTTAATTATTGCTTATAGTAAATAATACTCTTCCCAAAGGTTTTCGTATAGTTGATGCATTAGAAGTAAAAAAAGAAATAAACAAACCATGTGAATTGGGTCTTTTGTTTTTTTCCCAGACCAAGTATCTAGCCTAGTTGTTGGCGAAAAGAAGCTGATCCCACTGGTTCCTGAGGAGGCACCTGCCTCTGAAACAGATATCAACCTGGAGGTATCATTTGCAGAGCAAGCAGTCAATCAGAAAGAGAGCTCCAAGGAGAAGACCCGGAAGAGGAAAGGGGACGATGCCCCATTACTTGTACGTGGCACGCTCTTCAGATATCACTAAGCATGAGTTTATTTTTCAGCAGCTTTTTATTTTGAAAATTTCAAACCCATAGAAAAGTTGAAAGACTAGTATAGCAAACACCCCTGCAGGCTTCATGGAGATCCTTTCAGCAGTTAACATTTTACAGCCTTTGTTTTCTCTCTTTCTACATCTGTCTTTCTGTAGAGATGCTGTGCTATCAGATACACACTTACTTCGTTTTTAGCTTAACAAGGGCATACCAAACAAAACTGCTATAATACTTAAGAAATTGAACACTAAAACAATAACTATATTTAATATACGGTCAAATTAAAGTTTTCCCAGCTGTCACAGTATCATCCTTTATAGCTTCTGCCTTCCCCACCCCCATCTGGGATTCAAAGAAGGGTCATATGTGACATTTGATGTCATATCTTTTTGGTTTCTTTGAATCTAGATGAGGTCCTCTGCTTTTTCTTTAATATTTTTGAAGAATCCAAATCAGTTTTTTGATTTTGTCTGTTTCCTTGTGACTAGATTCAAGTTAAAACATTTTTGGCCAAACTACTGCGTGGATGATGCTATGCCTTTTCTGGTGTCATCAGAAGAGGGGCATGATGTCACATGGTCCCTTTATTGGTGATGGAAGTTTGACCACTGGTTAAGGAGATGTTGACAGATCTCCCCATTGTAAAGATGCCTCTTCCTATGTGCAAGTAGTACTAATTTATGATCCTTGAGACTGGGCGAACGTTCTGTTTCTCAGTGACCACCTATTGCCCACCAATTTCACCATGCATTTGTATCCTTGCCTGAAACCATAATTAAACTAGTGTTTGAGAAATGGGGAATTTCTAATTCTGTTATTCCTTCTATATTGATTGGCTGGCAATCTTCTGTAATAATTGCTTCCCCTCCCTTTTCTCTTTTTGTTTTTGGATATCACTATGGACTAATGGCTTCCATTTTTTTCATTCAGTGTTTTATGAATCATTTTTCTTTGATGTTCAAATTTACTGAAATTTGACCAATGGGAGCCCTTCGAGCTGGTCCCTATGTCATTTTAACATGCCTTCCTCATTCTTTTCTTTCCTAGTACAAGATGTTCCAGGCTCACCCTGTACTGTTCTCCACTCAGACTTGAAAGAATCCATTTCTTCAAGGAGCGCTGGTTCCTTTTAGTAGCAGATTGTATTTAGAAACCAAGCTTGTGTGCTGAGTGTTCTCATTGCTACTGAATATCTTATATTTCTAAAAAATATATTTATTAATTTATTTATTTTGCAGAATTTCACACATGCAAAAGTTAAAAAGGAGAGTATAATGAACCCCCCAATACTCATTACCTGGCCCCAACATTCATTCACCTATGTCTAGTCCTGACCTATCCATATTCCCATCTAGTTCCTTATTCTGTGCTATTTTGAAACATATCTCTGAATTATATTTTATGATCTGTAAATATTTTAGTATCTATTTACAAAAGATAAAGAAGGTTTTTAAAAAACATATATCCATATTACCATTCTTGTACCTAAAAAAATGCTAAAAATTTTTAATTTTAAATATCCAGTCAGGTTTCAAATTTCAAATTGTATCACAAATTTAATGATTTTTTCATAGGTTATTTGAATCCAAATAATGTTCATGCATTGTGATTAGTTGATATGTCTTTTAAGACTCTTTTAAACCCTCCGTCTCTCCTTCCCTCTCCCTCTCCCTCCACTTTCTCCCCTTCTCCACCTCCCATGCTCTCTCTCCTTCTCTCCCTTCCTCCTTCCCTCCCTCCCTCTCTCTCTCTCTTCCCCCAAAATTTATTTGTTGAAGAAACGTGGTTATTTAAGTTGTAGAGAGTTCTCTGCCTCTGACTAATTCTATCCTCGTATTCTTCTGTTTCTTGTAAATTGACTGACCCTAGATTTGTCAGATTCAGGTTCATTTTTTTGTGAAGACTCCTTTGTATGTGATCGTGTATCAAGAGACACAGGTACTTGGTTGTCTTTCTCTTTTTGTGAGCAGCTGCTGCTGATCAGTGCTTGGATCCAGTAGTTTATTAATGGTGACAAAATGATGTTCTAATTTTTTTTTTGTTTACTAATTTGAATACTTCTTTTAAGAAAAACCTCAAAATGGTTACTTATTCCTTTAATTTACCAATTTTCAAAATTTTTTTGGTCCCCTAGCATCTTTCACTAGTGACCAATTGATGTTGTTTTGTTTTAATTTTTTTATAAAAATGGTATCTTAACTCATGGACATAGACATATGCGACATGACCCTAGACAAAATTCCCCATGAGTATCTGGTATGTTTTCTGCCTCAGACCTAGAATCGTCTGTTTCTGCAAGAAACCCTGGTTCCATTTAGTAGAAATATGCTTTTGTGACTATGATCAAGACACCAGGAGAGTTCCTCTTTCTGGTTAGTTGCTAACCAGAAAGAGGAACTCTCCTGGTGTCCTGATCAGCAATGGCTAACCAGAAAGTCTTTTCAGAGGACGGAAGTACCTCTGTGTCTTCTTTCTTCTGTGCTGAGAATAGTGATTCTCAGGATACAGCAGATAATATATTAGAATATTGCATAATTTCTTGTTTGTTTTATCCTCCATTAATGCACAGCAATCTCAGGATAACAATACTAACACTACCATCAACAATATGATTATTAGAAAACAGTTTAAACCTGTTTTTCTTTTCTTCAGTTGTTTGTGTCGGTAGGGTATATCCCCAAAGGGATGTAACAATAAAATTCCTATGTTGTAGGTTGTTTAGGATAGTTATTCTCTGTGCCATTAAGCCACCAACTGCATACCTGGTTGGGTTAATTTGCTTCATTTTCTTTTCAATTTTTAGGGATTGCTTTTTTGAAATTTATTTTGTTTTGTAAGCATGTAAAATATTTACACGGTCCAAAAGTCAAATTTAAACACAAAGTGTATTAAAAGTCTAGCTTCTGTCCTTGAGCCGTCACCCAATTCCCTCCCTCCTCTTACAGGTGAACTTCTTTTTAATTTTATGGTTTATCCCTCTGTTCTTACGTAAATGGTAGTCTGCCATACATACTTTTCTCCACCTTGATTTTTTTTTTTTCCTTTGACTTAGTGGTGTATTCTGGAGATCACTCTATAGGTGTATGGAGAAATATTTCTCATTCTTTTTTATATATGTGTTGTACTTCATTGTGATGCTGTATCATAATTTATTCAATTTGTCCCTTAATGGTGGCCATCTGGGTTACTTCCAGGCTTATCATACAGTTTTAAGAATCTGTTTTTATACCTAGTGGGAAAAGTCAAGGAGTATGCATCATTTGGCCTGAAGAGATGATCCATGCTCCCAGACTATCTTTAGCAAAAGTGTCTTTTACAAGTGCCAATCTTCATCTCAACAGATGGGAAGGGTCAAAAATGAAGGCAGTAGCATCTAATTCAACAAACTGAAGACATTGTTGACTTTTAAGCTGTTGCTTCACACAGGGGCATAAAATATAATCTCCACTTGAGAGACTTAGAAATAAAACTTTCTCTCATTTTATTCTCTGCTTAACAAACTAATTTCTGCTCACCTACCTTCTTCATTTTATTCATGTGGGGCCCCACGCTTAAAATCACCTTTCCATTTCTGCCCTTCTATTGTTCCATGTTTACCAAAGAAGCCTTAACTGATCCTTTGGGGTCTAGCTCACTGTCTAACTTTACTGTTAAAGTCTTTCCTGATTGTGAACTTATAATAGGTAAAATATATAAAATCATCTTTTAAACTATTAGATGCCATGCTTTTGATAATTATTGTCTATCTATCTATGTATTTATTTATGTGTATATGCGTCTGTTCGTATCTACAACCGTTTATTTATTTATGTTTTCTAGAAGGTATGGACATGTTGTGAGCTTTCCACGAGTCCTCAGCATAGTTGATAAAAAGAATATTTATATTTGCCACCCTGAGGCAGGTGTCTAAGCTGATAAAACCGTAAATTCCATTTTGACTCCATGCTTCCCTGCTTCTGTAAATAAGCAGTAGGCTTTATGTAATACATTGTTCTCTGTTGACCTGATTTCATATTCACTTCCTTTTTCTTACAGCATTGAGCAGTCTTTAATTCTTTATGATCTCTCACAGAGGAATTAAATTTCCCCTTAAATTTGGAGATCAGATTTTATAACCTTTAATGTGCTTTAGTTTGAAAATTTAGCTACTGCTTATTGTGTTATTGTGTACCCACTATATCTCAGAAAGTATGCTCTGTAATTTATTTATCAAATGATCTCTATGAGGCAGATATTATGATTTTCAGACAAAGAAACAGGTTAGGGAGATTCCATGCCATGCTGATGCTTGGCTTCAGTGACTAAGCTTTTGAAGCCAGAGTTTTTTCTGGAAGACCATGTTGACTCCACTTACTGTGCCCTAAAGAGATATATGTATTTAATTTAGGTGTGAGTTTAAGTGTCCTTGTATTGGAGCTACTGACAACTTGTTCAGGATAGATTGGGATGTTATATAAATAAGATTCTGGTTTGCTGAGTCTAACATATACAATAGATGGAAATTTAATAGCACTTCTTCACCCTACCTTGGAAAATAAAAACATTAAGAATTTATTCAGGAATTTTTAAGATCATAGTTTTGAAATGCTAACTATGATAAAACCCATATTCTAGATGCTGCCTGTATTTTAGTTCTTAGGTTTTTATTTAGAGTCTTTTGGACTTTTATTGAATTATGTTTAATTCAGGTAAAATCATGTTTTATAACAACTTTGGTTGTCGTGTAACGTAGCTCCATGCATACTAAAGGCCAAAATCTAGACATGGAGGCGCAAGGTGGGAGTGTGCTAGAGAACAGAACACCTCTAGGGGAAGCTGAAGGACGGTAGAAGAAATGGTGGTTCAGGATTGAGCAAAGAAACTGAAAACCTAAGGCAGACACACACTTGTACAAAATACAAAAATAGATGTTTAGGGTCCTGATCCTGAATTGTCAAGAAAAGGTTAAATTATGGCCATTGCTCTCCATTCAAAAAAAAATGAGATATAAAAAACTATAAATTTGAAAGATTTCTAAAACTTCATTTATCTAGCAAAGTATTCATCCTCTGGAAATGGCAATGAATGAAATACTGTAATAAAATCGCATTTTACACATGGAAAAATCTTAGATAAGAAATGAATTTCCTAGCAGACGATAAGAAAAAAAATTCATCTGTGGAAATTGACCAGGTGAGGGTAGATTCCCTTGCCTTCCAACATGAAGCTAGAGTGACTTGGTGTGTAAGAAAGTCAAGTCCATCATTACTGATAGAGTGCCTGAAGGGCCCTCAGATTGTAAGGCCTATGAAAGAGGGGTGCAGTCTGGGAGAGCTCCCTGATTAATTTATGGTAACACATGGGAACCAATGACCTTATATTTTTTGAAAAATTTTATTTCACTCCTTTCTTTAAGCACATTTTTCAAAAGGTAAAGAGCTTTTCTTGTGCTGAAATTGCAGTGCCTTCTCTTAGCCAGCGTACTGAACCATCCAGTCTATTAACTAAACAAAAATGACAGGAAACTTCATAAATATTTAAAGCCGCCGCTATGAATTAAACATAGGGATAAAGAACTAACTCCTTTCATTAAGCACAATGTTCAAATAAATAAATAAATAAAGCTCATGACATATATTGCTGGGTAAATCAAATGTTTGAACTAATAATATTTCCGGTTTCACTAAACATTTACCTTGGGTAACGCTTTAAATAATTATATTGCAAGTGTTTGGCTTATTAGACCAAAAGCAACCAATTGTAATGAAACACTTGGGATTTTTTTTTTTTTTTAATAAATGGTTGGTAAATAGGATTGGTCCAGCCCTTCAGAAAGCAAAGAAATTAGCAGAACTCTGGGGCCAGGCGTAAAGAAAATGTGCAGTTTTGTGTGAGTTTAAAAGTAAGTCTCAGTATAAACCAGGAAATTGGGGGAGCATCCAGCCAGCGGCCCTGCACCTCACTGAGAGCCGGGGACAGGGGACCTGCCGTGTGCGGGGCTATGGGATGGTAGGGATACAGAGGTGATTAAGACATGGCTCTTCTCCTTGTGGGGCTCACAATCCTACATCAATACCATCAACCTAGATTCCTGCTTGCTTGCTGTGGTGGACAAGGAAAATGGAGCAGAACAGAATGGTTACTGAATTTAGGATTTAGAAGATCCGAATTTGCGTCCTTATTATGTCACTGGCTATGTGGCCATATTGAAGTCTCTGAATGAGCCTCAGTTTCGCCACCTAGAATGTGCTGTAATAATTCTTACCCTATTGGGACTTTTTCAGAATAGAATGAGAAACGATTTATCAAATATGAGTATTATCCTTATCATTTTTTCTTGCCTTGCAGTAATATTCAGGAGAAAAGGAAAGCCAAGAAATCATGAAATTATTCAAAAAGCTCTTGAAAAAATGTAGTAATAATAGTTAACAGTTTTTGAGTGCTTACTGTGTGTCATTTGCTCCTCATCATAACCTTATAAGAGAGGTTCTGTTGTTGTTCCCATATTACAGATGAAGTGGCTGAGGCACAGAAGGGGGTGTTACGTGTCAAAGGTCACTGAGCTAGTAGGTGATGGACTCAGGATTTGCCAGCTGCAGTCTGGCCCCACATTCTCAAGCCCTGTGCACTGCACCATGGAGGCCATTAACACTTATGCTGGAAACTCACTTAGGCTGCATATTCAATGTCTATTACTGTTTTACTTAATGTTCTCTTAAGAAAAAAAAATATATTATAAAAAGTTAAGAAAGACTTCTTTTCTCCTATAGTAGACTTGAAGGTTCTTTCTTGGAGTTGAGTTTGCTTGAAAGGATATAGCTACTCACTTACCAAAAGTTATAGGTTTTAGGAATTGCTGCAGGGCAGTGACTCACAAACATTTTGGTTTTATAACTCCTTTAGGCTCTTAAAAATTGAGGACCTCAAAAAGCTTTTATTTTATTGGTGAGGAAGGATGTTGGTGTTGAGAAGAACTACTATGGCTTCCAGCACTTTGGCGAAACCTCAGAGGCGAGGCCTTCTGGCCAAGCATCTGCAATTTCACACTGTTGGAGCATTCGCTGTCTCTCAGGGGGTTGCACCTCTCTGTAAGTTTGCTGTGTCTGAAGCGAGAAAGAAGACATATGCAGATTTCTACAGTTATTAAGATTCTTTGAAAGATTTTGAGGAGATGAAGAGGGCTGGTACAAGGTGGTCTTGAACGTAATGAATTCCTTTGAATTGATTTCATGGAAGTTTGTCACTGACCTATATTCCTGAACTATGAAACATGAATATATGGACTAAGGAATAATTTCTCTTGATAAATAAACAATTAACAAATACTGTGGGGAAAAACAAAGCTTTTGTTTATACCAATACCTGTGGATATTTACCATATTAGAAATTAAAATTGAAAAACTTTTTAAATATTAATTCTTTTAAAATACAGTATTACAGTTAATATAAATAACATTTTTGTGAAAAATAGCCATATTTTGTAAAACAAAAATTATGAAAAAATATGGCACGGTTTCACGTTTTAGCAACTTTAGTAGAAGTCAGCTGAATTCTCTGCTTCTGCATTCAATCTGTTCTGATAGCACTTCTTGTACCTCTGGAAAACTCCACTGTACAATCATGAGAGAATGAGAGTGAAAGAGGCAAATAATGTCTTAGTATTAATTATTAACATAGTTTTGACCTCTTGGCCTCCTTGAAAGGGTGTGGGGTACCCCCAGGGTTCCCTGGACCACAGTTTGAGAACTGCTGCTTTAGGACATGTCTTTTGTGATAGTTTTTAGACTATGAAGTGTTAATGATGTGGTGCAAAACTAAGCAAAGCAAAAAGAATAAAAGAGAATGAGTTGAGCATCCTCGGCCATTAAATTAAATGAAGTCAAGGGTAAACCCAAAAGATACAACCTTGATAAGATTTTTATCATTTGTTTTAGTAATCCATAAATCAGTGGAACTGTAATTTGTATTAAATATGTTAGAGAAATTCATGTTTCTACCCTGTGGTTTGTTTTCTTGTATTTAATGTATTTAATATTAAAAGAGGCTGAATAGGTGGTGGATAATATTTGAGAAAAGCAAAACAACACCATCACCACTTGTTTGCCTGTAATAGTGGTATCTCTAAGTCGCAGTTTGCATATTCGGTGGTGAAAGTAATAATGATAGCAGCCACATAGAAGTGCTTGGGAAGTGCCAGCCAGTTAAACCTCACAATAGTCCTGTAAATAAGATGGCCTTCTCCCACTCCCCTCCCTCCTCCTCCCCTCCCTGTTTCCCTCCTCCCTTCACCTTCCTCCCTTCTCCCTCCTCCCCTCCCTATTTCCCTTCCCCTCCCCATTTCCCTCCTCCCTCCCCTTCCTATCCTCTCCCTCCCCTACTCCCCCCTTCTCTCCTCCTCTTCCTCTCTTCTCCCTTCTCCCTCCACCCCCTGCCCCTTCTCCTCCTGCATCCCCTCCTCCCATTTTACAGAAAGAATGGTTAAGCAATTGCAAGAAGTCACACCCACAGCTAGTCAGTAGCTAGACTGGTAAGCGTATAATATATACTATAACATAACATAACATAATATAATATACTATAACATAACATAATATAGTATAGTATAATATAATATGATATAATTACTATAATATTCTAAGCACTCACTCATGGCTACTATTCCTTTCTCTTCCTTTTCTTCCACTTCCCCTCCCTCTTCCTCCTCCTCATGGTTTGTGCTTGACTTCTAATCTTCCCTGGTTCTTGAAGGTCACTTAACTAGAGTTCTTTTCTCCTTTGGGTTTACTGTCTCTCTTGGCCTCTGGGCCGCTGGTGTTAGTACTCCTGGTACATGGTCCGGTTCTATTGCCTGTCAGCCTTCAGGTATTGACCCTTGAACTCCCCACAGGTTTGGGGATCATCTTGCTGACAAGATCACTTTTCATTCTGACTGGAGAAATTCTGCCAGAGCTTTCATTGTCACTACTCTGAGTATAACTTCTTTCTATGGTTAAAATTTTGTCTTCTTTCATTAAAAAGAGGGTTAGATACTGTAAAACTTTGCTATATTAATGGTATTTATTTTAGAGTTTCAGATTGCCAAAAGACAAAACAGGCACCACCAGGATTGGTGACCTCGCATCCCAGGACATGAAGAAAGTTTGCCATTTAGCCCTAATTGAGCTGACTGCCCTCTATGATGTGTTGGGTGTTGAACTGAAGCAACAAAAAGCTGTGAAAATCAAAACAAAAGGTAATTTTGAAATGAAAAACAGTTGGATTTGCTTCTAAAGTAGCAAGGATGAGCTTTTTAGAAGTATTCTTGTTGGGGAGGGAAACACCTACAAAATAAACCAACACTTGACTATATCTAAAGTTCAAATTCTAAAACATTGCCTTCAAAAATTTTATAGCTTCAAAAATTTTCAAAAAAATGTACTGTCTCCTAGACTATAGAAAATAAAGGCATAACCAAATATTTAATTACCATAGAAGGAAATGCTGAATCAAGGAGTCTTAACTCATGTGCTCTCTCCTTTGAAAATTAGATATTTAAAAAATACATTTGGTACATGTACTTATTTATGTCCAAAATTGGCTCTTGGAAAATAACTTTAAGATGGTTGATCCTGATGGATGACTTTTGCTTAATTGTTTGATGGGAAATACATAGGGTAGTTAGTAGTCTCCCTCTGTTCATTAACATTCTACATTTTTTTTTATTTTTTTTTTTTTGCTGAGGAAGATTCGTCCTGAGCTAACATCTGTGCCAATCTTCCTCTATTTTGTATGTGGGTCGCCACCACAACATGGCTGCTGATGAGTGGTGTAGGTCCACACCTGGGAACCGAACCACCATAATGCCATTGTGGCACATAATACCACTAACTTGTATTCATCATAGATATGTGTAGTTTTTCTTTTGTAAGCAGCTTGATTTACCCATTATTTTTTATAATATGACAGAGAACAGATATCTCCTCGGTTTTTGTTTTTCCAAGATTTTATTGGTCTGGAAATCCAGATAATTCTTTATTGATGAAGCTTTACTCTTTAGGAATCTCTGACCTCTTGTTTAACTTTAAAGATATCTCCTAAAGAGAAACCAAGAACAAGGATTATTGAGTTGCTATGGTAACATTAGCAAAGACAGGTGTTCACCTGACTTAAGTTTTAGAGGCAATTTCTCTGTAGGATGGAAGTATACCTTCCCTTCAGGTCCTTTCTCCCATGCTGGGCCCCAGAAGACCTCATTCTGCCCTCAGTTCCTTTGAGTATTTTAGCTTAAGGCTTGGGATGGTGAATTTCTGAGTTAAACAGTGCTTCTGGTTTTCTACAAGTCCATTATGGATAATGAAGACTTCAGATGCTTTTTCAAAAGCTCATTACAAAGCCTTCTCCAAATATAAAACAGAAATACAATTTAAATAGCTGTAACTCAGTGCTCAAGACTTTTAAAGTGGATTTGAGAGGCTTTTTAATGTTATGTTTTAGAATTGCATCCTAGCCGAGAGAGAAATATTAAGCCATTCTCATTGAGTATCACTATTAATAGAATAGATTTTCTTTCCATCTTTTTTATATTTTTGTGTCTTATCTAAGGTATTTATCTCATATTGTAAACTAGACTCTTGACATTCTTGAAGATTACATTTTTTTCTTAATTCCTAAACTAAAAGTAATTTACTAGTTTCCTGGCATTCTCTTGAATGGCAACTCTATTGAGTGTCACAGTTTCCAATGTCTGTCCTCATACCACAAGATAATTCCCCTTTCCATGTTCACAAATGATTTATGTCTTCCCTGATAATGTGTGTTACACTTCTGTGCTAACTATTCATTCAGTAATGGGGGTGGAGTGGGATGTGCTGGGTAGAAGTCATGCTCACACCAGACTGAAGACATATGATTTTAATTTAGAAAAATTACAAATTATTACCTGTCATTTCTTCTGGAGTTATTCCCAAATATATAAAACTACAAATTTAAATTCAAGAATATCATGTATCTACTATATTTTCTAAAGAAAAACATTTGTAGAACAAGATCATAATGTTGGCTGATTTCTCAGAAAGCAAATATTTATATTTTGCTGTATGGTAGAATATTAAATGTCAATTAACATTTGCTTTAAGCCAGAACTTTTCATTGTATTACATTTAGTAAATTATTTGCGTATTATGCATATGCCCCCAGTACTCTATTTCTCTTATGTAGCAGTTTACACTTTTCTAATTATTTTGGTGATTATTTACAATCATTTATTTAGTTGTCTTTCCTTGCTAGTTTGCTCTGTAAGTCAGGACTGGGATTTTCCTCCTGGGGTGTCTATACCTAGTGGTGAGACAGTGTCATTCATTCAGTAGATGCTCAATAAATAGTTGTCTCATTGAATGACAATATCAGAAATCTGATGCCTTAACATTTTTACATTAATATTTTATAGATTGATGAAAGTGAAGAAATCTTATTTTTTTCTTGCAGATTATGGCCTTTTTGGTGTTCCATTGACAATATTGGTAGAACAAGATCAGAGAAAAGTACCAGGAACTCGAATACCCTTGATATTGCAAAAAGTAAGTAGGCCTGGATGGGTCAGCAGAGGGAGAACATACTTGAGCTAATAGTGGATTTTTTTGCATTCATGCTATTATAATATGGTTTTCCAATTGATAGGCTCTTTTATTTTGTACTTTGATTTTCTATTCAGGAAACAAATTTATTCCAAGGGCTCATAATTTTTATTTCATGGTAATAGTGGCTGTGTTATTTCTGTAACTGTGATTACCTGGCATCATTTTCCTGTCTTCTATTAGCTGGCTTTGTATAATTGAGATTTCAATTATATAATACATAGGAGTAGGAACTGCTTATCAGTTTCTAGAGAATTGAATCCTCATGAATATTTCATGCCTATCTGTTTTTTCCAAGCTTTCATATTTACCTTAAGGATGTCCGATTTAATTTACCAGCGCCTACTTCCAAAGTAGGCAAAAAAAACATAAAGTAGAATTAGAAAATGATTGCTAAACTATCAAGTCATTTGTGTAGTCAACACTCAGTTATTCATAAGGGGATTATCTATGGCAATATAAAAATTTTGGTCTAACCTCTGAGCCATCATTGTTCAGAAACACAGATTACATTTGATAAAGCCTGGGCATGCAGAGTGAGGAAGGCAGGTCAGATGAGTTAAGGACCACCCAAGCTGTAGATTTTTTGCAACAGCCCAGGTATATCACAGTTTCTGAAAGTTCTGGGGATACTAAGAGTAGCAATGGGAACTTTCACAGCTGATTGGTTCAACAAACTCATCCAATACTAAAGCTCAATCTCCTTGTCGCTAGTTCTTCTGCTGTTCCAAAGTAGTCCTTACCTGTCTTACCTACTAACCTCTGATTCCTTTATTCCTCACGTTCACCATGACATCCAAACCTGTATCTCAGTGTTTCTCCTGAAGAATTTTGTTCTACAAAGTTTCTGCTACTCATCAGCCTCTGCCAGCCATTCCTGTAGAAGCTGTGTCTGTATGGAGAGTTGTCAACCGTGCCTGTGATTAACGGAGAGATGCTAACAAATGTAGACCATATATTCAAGTTCCTTTAATGTCGATGAAAGGTGTGAGTTACTCTACTCAGACAACTGTACAAAGCAGGGATCTCAGCACCACCCTTTCCAAGCATATTTGGGTTCTCCAGAGAAACAGAGCCAGTAGTAGGAGATATATATATATATAGAGAGAGAGAGATTTACTTTAAAGAACTGGCTTGTATGATTGTGGGGGCTGACAAGTGAAATATGTAGAACAGGCCAGCAGGCTGGAAACTTGGGCAAGAGTTGTTGTTGCAGTGTTGAGTCCAAAATCTGCAGGCTGGAAACTCCAGCAGGGTTTCTGTGTTGCAGTCTTGAGGCAGAATTGCTTCTTCTTTGGGGACCTCAAAGGCTCTTAACAGCCTTCAACTGATTGGATGAGGCCCACCGACATAATGGAGAGTAATCTGCTTTACTCAAAGTCTACTGATTTAAATGTTAATCACATCTAAAATATACCTTCACAGCAACAACTGGACTGGTGTTTGACAAAACAGTTGGGCACTGTAGCCTACCCAAGTTGACATATCAAATTCACCATCACACCAGTGAAGAGTAAGCTTTATTTGCCACAAAGAGTCAATGATGCCTTCTGTCGGGCTCAGGATTGCATCCAGTCCTTTGTCATTTTCTCTTGAAATTGTTTTCTTATTTATTTATTTAGTTAGTTATTTTACGGTTTTGGTCTCTTCAGCATTCTGGAGACTTGGGCTACCCACCTGTTTGAACTCACCAGATAATAGCCTTAAAGTATTTTTGTTCATACAAAAAAATAAAAGGGAGTAAAAAGAGTTTACTATTAGATAACACTCATCTGTTTGCATCCCCTCTGAATTATAAGCAAAAAGTAACAATGATCTATCATGAAAAATATTTTTTGGTTTATGAGTTGACAACTCCGTTAGGTATTTCCTCAATTTTTTAGAAAGGAAAAAATGGGAAACCACTGATTTGCAAAAGGTTTCATTATCGGTCTTGAGAGAATTATACTTTCTCAGTTATGGAGAAATATACCCAAAAAGGGCTTTAACAAAGCTTATCTAATATCTGTGAATTGTATCTGTTATTATTATTTTTTCCACTCAGAGGTACATTGTTTAAAACATATTCTCAGAAAGGTTGGGGAAGTAGAAATATTCTTAATTTTTATCTGTGAAAAAATTCTGCTCAATTAGCAAATCCTGTTCTCAGTGTCAAACTAATCAGCCAAATCAAAGATACCTTGTGTCAAAGAATTCTGACTTCATTTTCAATTTAATTTTTAATTCTTAAATTCATATAGATATATAATATCTATTTTGGGAAATGCTATGAACATTACTAATAAATGACAATGTATCTTGTAAAATAAATTACTGAAAGCAGAATGATTAAAGTATATAGATCAATATAGTTATTTTCCATTTTTAGGTCTTGAAAATGAAAGGAGAGCTATAAAGTATTTGTTATTTATGTGTTAATAATGCAATATAATGTGATAGCTAAAAATATGTTATTTTCAAAGTGAGAGATATGAGAAAACACATGACATTCCTTCAGACAATATATATACACACCTCTGTTGAACGCTGGTATTCAGCATTAGAGAATAATAAAAAGAACACAAACATAAAAATTTGGAAATTATTCTCATTCACTTATTTAGAAATCATCAGTTTTTCCTGTGCATTTAATGAAAGCAAAAGGCTTATACTGCTAAAAACTAATTTGCTCCAGCAACTAGCATATAATTTTATTTTTAAATAGAACATTTTAAACATTTTATACGATGAAATAAAGTGAAAATTGCTTATACATTGAATAAATTTTGCATAATTTTATTTGATAAATTTGGTTTTAAATACTTTATTGAATAATGTCCATCTAATCTAAAATAATTTGTGTGGAGTTTTTGTTGTGGGGTTTTTATCCAGTATAACTTGAAAAAATGTGGTTTTGGAAAATATTCCAGTTGAATTTAAAAAACTCATGTACTGCTTTGGTCCAAGATGCTTCTCTTTTCAGCTAATAATAAATCCTTGGGAGAATTTTGAGACTACTCTCTGCTTTATTCTTACCTGACTCCCTCAAGATCAGTACATTCTTTGACTGTAATTCAGGGATAGAAGAGGTGAGGTTATTAAAGAAAAATTCACATCTCTTCCAGTGTCTACATCCTGCGGTGTAACTGATTTCAGAACATCTAGACGAAGGTCAAAAGATCTCATTTATGATGCCGTGCTTTGCTCTTAACAGACACTTTTATAAGCAAAGGAAAAACAGTAAACTTTATGTAGTTTATAGAGCCTTGATAAATCATTAAAGGAGATTTCACTGAAAAAAAATTAAAATTTTACATTCTCTTCGCACTCCGGAAGATTTTATGCCTTAGGCTGTGCAGAGAATATTAGAGTAAGTTTGGGGATGAGTGAAGAGTAGGTCTGTCTTTTATAAAGGAGGAGAAAGCTATTGTGAATGGAAGAGGAGGGGCAGTAGGAAGGAAAACCTATATGATGCTAGTAAATGCCTTATATTTAAACTGAGGACAAGGAAATTGATTTCCTTAAAATGGCAGAGTCCCCCCATGAAGCCTTTATGTACTGCCCAGGTAATGCACATTCCAACTGGAAGATCAGTCTGCCAAGAAGCTAACCACTCTTATCATCTTTCTAGCCTCCAGCAGTATGTCATTGTAATTCCTCCATTTGCCTTGTTCTTGTGGGTGTCTGCTTTATTCAAAAAAAATCTTTGTTATTTTAATGGGGTTCTGGAGATAGAGAGATGTGTATGCATTAATTGGGCATCGAGTATGATTTAGAAGCACTATACAAGAATTGTTTTTTATTTAAGTTTACCACCCAAAGCTTAAAGGCTTAAAAATGAATATTTGCAAGCAGTTTTTTTCTCTTCGTCTCATAAATAATTCTTTCTTTGAACAAGCTGAAAACAAGATGTAAATGTGCAAATACTAGAATTTCATAAGATGTATTTGATCGCAGAGTGTATGTTTCTGGAAAAGCAGAAGAAATGCGTGGTCTTAGTTGCTTTTAAACAATGAACATCTTCAGTCTGTGTGTGTTTGGTGTATCACAGCTGTCGTGTGAAGTTATACACTTCTGTGACAAAGGAGAATAAGACTCAACTTCTTCTAAATGATAACTCAAGTTTGGGGACTTATTGATTTAAAGGATAGCGGTAGTTCAGTAGCACTCAAAACTTCATGAAATCCAGTTTACCCATCATTGTAATCAATTTTCGTTTATTTATTTATATGTGAAACAGACGTTAAATTTGGAATTGTACCTGTTAAGAATACCAAAATCAGAATGTTCTTCTCTTTATGCACAGCTGATTTCTCGAATTGAAGAGGGAGGTTTGGAAACTGAAGGCCTCTTGAGAATACCTGGAGCTGCTACTAGGATCAAGGTAGTCTTGGTTCCACTAACATAAAACTTCATTGTTTAATCATATTTTTGCATTTTAAAAGCTAACTTGTCCTCCCTGACCCTTCTTCCCGTTGTTAGGAAGGTACATAAAATATAACAATAAAACCTCTTAACATTCAGTTTATGTTTAGTTTTTATACAGTCTCTTCTGATTTTTTCAAAATCACCATATTACCTGCAATAATACTATAATAAATAAATAGGCAAATGATTTAAATCTCTCTACTGTGCAATAAAATAGGAACAAAGGTAGACAAGCAAAAGACAAGAGTACTTTCATCCTGATGAAAAGAGAACGCCGTGAGTCAATAGTAATAGGGAGCTGGTGAGAGATTTAGTCAGCATGAGTAATAACAATTGAGTTTAAAAAAAAAAAAGGCAGGGTGATAAACTCCACGAGGTGAGCAGTGTGGGAGACTTGACATCAGTCCTCAAACATTATTGGTCTTAGTGAGCTGGCAGAATGAGACTGTCTCAGCCACTTTCCTGACTTTACAGTTCCCTGTCTCACTGGATCCAGCATAGCCTGAATCTGGCTTGTGAAAGAGGCAAGATGATTCCCAGACTCCCCACTTGGAGCCCCCCTTTCTCCCTCCCCTTCTTTCTTCTCTCTCAAGATGGCATTTCCTTCCCATTATCCTAGGATGCTGTGTGTCCTCTTCTTTTCTCTCTGACACCTGACTCCTGCTCTGGGGAATAAGGCATCCAATGAATGCATGGTAAAGGTGGAATTACCCTACAGATGCTACACAATCCATATGCCTCCCAGAGGATTTGCATTTTACAGGGGCCTCTTACTTTGAATTGTGGCTCTATCTGGAAAATTTATCTCAGAGAAGTTTTTGGTTAGCAGTCATTAACAATCTGCTTTACCCTACCCTCTAAATTCAGCTTTAAGCTCTAAATGGAGATAGCACAAGTCCCTGCCCACATCCAATATATTGTCTTCCTGAACTTGCAAATCCAAGAGAAAATAGGATGAAGGGAAGAGAGACTCTCTGTTCGTTTCCTTAAGACCTGTTCTATATGAAATCCTTAGAGCTGGGTCAGGGAGGAATGACTCTTGGTGGCTGCTCACTCTCCTGGCCTGTGATGTGGCTGTGGCGCTGCTGGCGTTGGAATTACTCTTCACACATTCCGCAGTTGGCATCACCTGCTTATTTTGATAAGCTTCCTAATGTAGGACACAAGTTTCGGCCTATTTGGTTCTTACTACACAGTGATCTCAGTTAATCAGATTCGAGTAACCAGATATGGTGTGCTCACAAATTTCATTCAGCTTGTGTCCCCTGGGGTTGGAGTCTGGTGCACAGAGGTCCCGAAACCATTTTGGTGCTCTTGTAAGTTTGATAGGTTGCCATTGTCTTACTTCCTTTGCTAACACCTACGGCAATGTCACTACCAGTCAACCACAGGCATTGTGTGTGATTCTGAGAGAAGTTCTGTTGAGAAGGACATTCTCAGGGAGAGCAAGACTCCTCAGAAACAGGCCGCGTGACTTCACATTACCCATATCAGCAAGAGTACCGCTTCTCACTTCACTGTTCACAGCGCTTATTAGCAGAATGTGATGGCCAGCTCAAGAGTCGTAAACACGTTCGCTTTAGTGAGAATAGTGGGTATGATGTGCATTTTACATTTTGGCAGGATAGCTGGCAGAGGGTGAGTTAACTAAATGTAATGTCTAAGAAGGTCAATTAAGTGGATTCAGCTGCCTCAGTTCTTCAACCCAGCCTGTGGTCACATACCAAATTATGCAGCAGCTGGTCCATTATAAATAATTTAAAGATAATATGCAAAATTTTTGGTTGCCATTCTTCTCCCCTGCCCTGCCAAATTTCATGTACTCTTCTCTCCCCCTCCCTATCTCTCTCCCTCCTTCCCTCTCTCCCTCCTCTCTCCCTCTTCTTCACTCCTTCCCTTCCTCCCCTTCCTCCCTCTCTTGCTCTCTCCCTCCTCCCTTCTTTCATCCCTCTCTCCTTCCACCTCTCTTTCCCCCACTCCCCATGTCTGGGTTCACCTTTATGGATTTCACCAATTACAAAAATAATTGGAGTCGAGGATGGAGTTGTGTTGGGAAAAGAATGTGTAGTAAATTCACCTTACAAGAAAGAATGTTCTTTGGGAGAACAGTTTCAAATAATAGAAGGAAGTGACAGAATTTCTAATGTAATAGGATTTATGCCACAGTGAAAAAGCATGTAGAAAATAGTAATTTTGAAACTAAATTGATTTATTACTAATAATTTGGCAAATTTTGTAGAGTCCTTGAGGTAAATGAACTAGGTATTTCTAATTCTACGGACTCAAACTGTTCTGTAGCTAGCAGCTGGATGCCTATGTCACTTACAGTCTGTGCATTTAAGACAGGTATATTGATGTATTTTCATGCTTCATTTGCTATCGAATTTGGTTTTCCATTTCCCAGAGGTGACTAATCAGAGGTAGCCTTCTGCTTTAGGCCAGAGATTGATTATGTATTTTGTTATGTAATGTACTTCTAAATAATTTAAAACATAAGACTTGTTTTTTTAATGATTTTTTCAATTTAATGAAAGCTTATAGTATCTAAGGAAAGCCCCAAATGGAAAGACTATTTTAACTAATCTTTTAATTAAATCTTTACTGTTTAAGGTTTGTGGCGTGTACAGGAAAATGTGTAAAGTTTTTGAATTTTTGGGCCTTAGGTGTAATTTTTCATTAGTAAAGTACACTTGGGGGAGGGGAGTAGTGTTTTTCTGAGTAACAGAGAGGTGTCGGCCATTAGTACTTTGAGATGTCTTTTCGAAAGAGTAGAATCTCTTGTAAAGTGGGAAGTGGATCACTCAGCAGGCAAAAAAAATGCACTTACTGGTAGCTTTTTTTTTTCGTCTGCCTTTCAGAATCTTTGCCAAGAGCTAGAAGCGAAGTTTTATGAAGGGACTTTTAATTGGGAAAGTGTCAAGCAGCATGACGCAGCCAGCCTGCTGAAGCTCTTCATCCGGGAGCTGCCCCAGCCGCTGCTCAGCGTAGAATATCTCACAGCCTTTCAGGCCGTCCAGAGTAAGTGCCATCCCTCTTTGAAGCAATCCTTGCACTGGTGCCATCCAGATTAATTGTTTTAATGACATTTTGCAGCACCAAGACTATAACCAGATATATTTGCCTAGACATATTGACTCACTGATGTCAGCGGGTGCTCACATGCCACACATTGTTTTCTTTTTCCTTTATAAATACACATCTCTGAGTCAATAAATAACAGAATGTTCTCTTCCGGTACAGATTAATTGCATGCCCTTTAAGCAATACCAGATATTTTCCTGTTAAAACCTGGAAACTTCACATTTCTTTTGTAATCGAATGAGTCACGTAAGATTGCTGATACATTTTTCTTGCCAAGTGTTAAAAGCAACACTTCCTGGAGAAACTGTGGATTAACAGTGATCATAAAAGCACAAGGACAGGTGGTAGAGTCTGTGATTATTTCCTGAAAAATATACTTCTGAAATTGTTGTGCCGAAACATGGAACAAATCGTTTGGCTGCTTCATTGGTGGAGGGCAACTAACTTCTTACGTCTTGCCGTTTTGTGGTCTTGGACAAGCTCCAAATTAATGTCCTGAATAGTTCTCGATTCCTTTCAAGTGAACACAGAGCTCTTATGAGATTTACATACTGACATAATTATCTTTTTTAGTCCTAGAGGCCATCAAAAAAGGAAAAATGCCATTACCACGTTCTGGTGACCATATCTTTAACTTCCAAATTGGGGCATTTTTGAGAGTATAAGGGGGCACTATGAATGATTATCGTGAGCTACAGTGTCAGCCAGAACTGTTCCGGGCTATTCTTTTTTTTTTTTTATTGAGTATAATTGAAATACAACATTATATTAGTTTCAGGTGTACAACATAATGATTCGATATTTGTATATATTGTGAAATGAGCACCACAATAAGTCTAGTTTACATCTGTCACCATGAATAGTTAGAGAGAATTTTTTTCTTGTGTTGAGAACTTTTAAGATCTACTTTCTTAGCAATTTCCAAATATGCAGTACAGTGTTATTAACTATAGTCACCATGCTGTACATTACATCCTCATGACTTATTTATTTTATAACTAGAAGTTTGTACCTTTTGACTCCTTTCACCCATTTCACCCACCCCCCACCTCCCACCTCTGGCAACCACCAATCTGTTCTCTGTATCTATGAGCTGGGTTTTTGTTTTTGTTTTTGTTTTTGTTTTTAGATTCTACATGTAAGTAAGATGATACAGTATTTGTCTTTCTCTGTCTGACTTATTTCACTTATCATAATGCCCTCAAGGTCTATCCATGTTGTCACAAATGGCAAGATTTCATTCTTTTTTATGGCTGGAAAATATTCCATTGTATTCCAGGCTATTCTTAAAGCATATAGTATTGAGATGATTCCCATGAGTCTTCAGAATTTCTGGGGGAGACATGACTGAAATCATCTTCTGTTTAAAATATTTTTTTTAATGGTTGAGTTGTGTTATTTTGCATACATTCCTTGGATATGGATTAAAGGACCAAATTTACCCCGGAAAAACACATGCCAGAATGACTCCAAATATTCAACGTATTACTTAAATGGGGAAACGGCTACTGAAAATAATGAGTGTCAATGATAATAAAGTACCTCCTGGACTCTTTCCTTGATGGTTGCTTTTCTAATTCATTCCACAAACATTTATTGAACACCTGTTGGGTTCAAGGCTCTGTCTGACATATTCTTGTGGGAATTGATGGACTCTTAGCATGTAATTTGCTCACTCTCCAGTAAAGAAACAAACTTCACTGTTACAGAGGCACCCCAACTCCATGTGGTAGAAGGTTCAGTCTTCTATGTCTTTTCATTGGGGAATAATTATCACGCAGAAGTTAAAATTATTTCCAAAGCACTGTTGTGTGTCTGCAAACATAAGGCCGCCTGTCATATGATCGCAGTTGGAAGTGAGCGTTCGGAGAGAGAGAAAGCTTTAAAGTGGCAGCTGCTTCTCCCCATCTTCCACAAACACACTCGCAACAAGGCTTGCTGCTCAGCCGTTGTGTCTTACATTTCACAGGGAGGTTTATGCCAAATAACTTTTTTCTTACAAAATGAAAAAAGAAAGTAAAGAGAAATGTTCAGTAAAGAAAAGAGTTCAGATTTATTTAATCTGTCTGCAGATCTTCCAACCAAGAAGCAGCAGCTACAGGCTTTGAACCTTCTTGTCATCCTCCTGCCCCACGCGAACAGAGACACGCTGAAGGTCAGATGGATTCATTTACGTTAAACATCCCTCAGAGCCAAACAGAGTAATTGTTCATTATGTGTGACGAAACCATGTGATGTTATGGTGGAAATGTTAGGAGTAGTCTGTACAGAAAAGACCTATTTTTGAGGACAGGTGGTGAAAGTCTTTAACTCTTCATTAATTTATTTACTGGGTTAGTCATGTTAATAGTGTTATTAGGTGTTTTTTAATTTTTACTGTAACATTTCTTCTACCAAAACAGATGATTGAGGTTCGTTTGCTAATGGACACATGGGTGCTTTTTGGTTTTATCTTCTTTTTACTTTTTTGCATTTTCCAAATTTTATTTAATGAACGTATATTAGTGAGGTGAAAAATGAATGTGTAAAAAGAAAATCCTAAGGCTTATCACATATAACCTACTGTTGTCTAAAGGTGTTACGTTTATTTGTAGTTCCAAGCAGTAGAGTTTGAAGTAAGTCGTAATGATGACTTCAAATTGTTTTATTAGCCAAAAGACAGACCAACTCAAACAAATTCTAGTTGTTTCTCTAAGGGTTTACCTTGAGTTTCTGATTTATATCATCATTTCAAAGCGATTTAGTCTAATCTTCATATGATTTAATACCATTTATTTTAAGTGTTGTCTGAGGCTTTTATAATAATCAGCAGGTTGTTCCACATTGATTTATTTTTCTTAATGGCAAAAGTTTATAGAGTAAGTTGTAAAAGGTTTAATTATAAACTTTCATAAAAGAAAGAGAACTTTTTAAAAATGTAATTTAGAAAGAGTGTTTACCTTAAGATTTGCCATTGCCTTAAAATTTTTTTTTATACATGTAAGCGTGGCACCCTTGCCCCTCTACCCCCGAGTTTCTTTCTCTTTAAAATGAAATATCAAGTCAAGAAAACAAAACTACCAGTTGGTAAATCTCAGGAACATTTTCCTGTGCCTCACTGAGACTCCTTGAACTGAAACTAGGTGAGTGATGGTTCTTTCATGCTCCTGGAATGAATGTTAATACTCAACTTCTCTAGATGAAACAGCCTGTGAGGATTACTGGAGTCAAAACACTACCTCACTACAGGAGAACTTCCAGAGTTATTCCCTTGACTAAGTCAGAACAAAGTCTTTTGCTTTACTGACTGTTAAATGAGTAACGGAGAAAGCAGCATTAGATTTTGTTTTCTTTTGGAGACAGAGGCCAACTCTAGAAAGGGTTACCTTCAAATGTCGTGTGACCCGGGCTGCTGTGTAAGGGTATGTAGACTGGCTGAAAGAGGGACATCCAGCCCAGGACAGAGTGGGGACAGATTTCCAGTCTGTTCTCTGCTTGTCAGCCATGCCCTTAACACAGGGCTTCAACCACCCAGAAAGAGGAAGGAGAATATTTATCTTATTCACATAAAGATGACTGTCTTCGTGATGGCCCTGTGAATGACCACCGTAACGTGGGAATTGAAAGACACATGATTTACTTAAAATACGCCTGCATTCCAATGAGTTCACATACTTCTGGGAGGAAACACTTATTCTAGTATGGTTACTATTCGGTGAGGCTTGAACTCTTCTTTTGGACTTTGTCTTCAAAGTCCCAGGCACATTCTTTCAAAAATTCTTTTTTTTTTTTTTTTTTTTTTTTTTAAAGATTTTATTTATTCATTTTTTCCCCCCCAAAGCCCCAGTAGGCAGTTGTATGTCGTAGGTTCACATCCTTCTAGTTGCTGTACGTGGGACTCGGGCTCGGGTTGGACGGAGAGGTGGTGCCCTGGGGGGTGCCCGGGATCCGAACCCAGGCCGCCAGCATCAGAGCGCGCGCACTTAACCACTAAGCCACGGAGCCGGCCCTCAAAAATTCTATATTAAAAAATATATTTTTAAATTTTGAGTAGTTTTAATTTTTGCATATAAGCTTACCGGGAGCACAATTTTATGAATAAGGTGGGAAATACTTTTTTGGGGTAAAAAAAGGGAAAATGCAAGCAAGTAATTTTACTAATTTACTTGAGCTTTAGTAGCTTAATTAGCCAGCTCTGGTGAAGGTTTCAAACAAGAATTCTAATAATAGAAACATTGCAACAAGCAGACCAAATGTCTAAGGGAATAAACCCTTATAAACTGGTCAAATGTAGTTCTGTAAAGGAGAAGGGAAACTCCATCCAAAGTAATTTCAGAAAGCTTAACGCAAACTTCCCCAATTTTTTGAGTTCTGGCGCCACTCTGTCAATTGTCGTTTAGAGAGACAGTCTCATGTGTGTGACTGTGCAGACTATTGCTACAGCACACCTAAGGGTTAAGAGGCGCCGTGTTAAACACCATGTCCTAGTTTAAGCCTAAAGCTACAGGTGTCTTTGGGGAAGCCGCTTGACCAGGATTTGGTTTTTTTTTTTTTTTTTACCTTGGATTATTGTGCATTTGGACCAAGGATCATACCTATCTTTGACATGGAGGAATAATGAAGACTGATGTTAAGATATCAACAGGGGATTCGTGTTAATGTAATTATTGGCATTTGTTTATCCTTTTTAGGAAGTTCATTATATATGTTGTTAATTTCATATCTACGCACACACATTCTAATATTCTGATGGTGATATTTTGAATAATCTTATTGCATATGCACACCACAATTAAACTGTTTTATTATTTAATTTCTGTAATTTATGCTCATAAAGAAAGAGATACGCTGGTCCCTGAATAATTATTCTGGTCTCTGGAACAAAATTAATTATTTTTTCCAAAACTCACCAATTAATCTTTTGTCCTCATTTGAGAAGATATTGTTTCTGTGTAACCTTATGCTTGGATTACGATTTAACTTTCTGAGCACTGTATCAGAAATTAGGTGCATAAATCTCATTGTTAGATATTAACGCTATGCCTTTAGTTTGTTTCAAATTTTGGGGGTCTATATGGCAGCTAAACTTGATTTAAGATCAACCTCTTAGCCCTTACAGGAACTTTTTTCCACCTGAAATCCTATAAGAGATGAATCCAGTGTTTGTTTTTTTCTTTTTCCATTTAGGTATAGATTATTTGAACTTTTTCAGGTAGAGATTTTAGGCTAAATATGAAAACATGACTCTTTTAGTAGTTAAGAGTCCAGAAACAAAGGCCAGATAGACCTGTAATTAAATTCCTTCCCCACCATTGGCTAGCTATATGACCTCTGGTAAATTACTTACATTCTCATAGATGTTGTTTTCTCATCTGTAAAATTGGGATAATTACAACATCTATCTCCAGTAAGGATTAAGCGAGAGGATCTCTATGATGTGCTTAAAACAGTGCCTCATGCATAGAGAACATCGACTACCTGGGCAGTTACTGTTACTACTGTTCTAGACCAGAATTAATTTAAGAAAGAAGGCGAAAGGAGGCATGAAGTCTTAAGCCCTGTTGGGAGGAGGGTGATCTAAGCTGCTGTGGCTTTTGTGGAAGTAGGCTCAGAGGACACAAGTGTGCTGGCAATAGAGGTGGGAAGTGAGTGGCATCAAACGGAACATCATTTAGCCTTTTTTGGTGAAGAGTTCCTTTTCTTTCTTTCTTTCTGTCATTCATGTGTTCATCCTTCATTCATTTTTTACAAATTCTCTTCTCTTTGGTCTTTCTTTATTCTCCCTTCCTTCCCATCACAATCTCCATTCTTTTTAGATTTCCTCTCAGAGCTGCTGAGTGCCTTAAAGCACTAGCCTGAGGTTGAATGAGCCTTTTTAAGGGAATCTTTTTTTTTTTTTTTAAGTCCTAGAGATAAAAGTACAGCACTTCCTGAAGCAAGTGAATATTTTATGTTAAACTGCTTTTCAGTGCTCCATGGCTCCAGTAGGCTAGAGGTCTGACACTTCTCCATTCCTCTCCCACCACCTAGTTCAGATGTGTGTCCTCTCTGCCTCATTTCCCATCCAGTGCCATAGTCCTTAGTAGAAACAAAGAACCATCTCGGTAACCAAATGGAGAAGCTTTGATGACAAGGCCCATTGGATGTGGCTAGCTGACTGTGGTTATGCACAACTTATTTTTTTAACTAAATAAAAATCCCATGTGTTACAGTGCTTTACTCTCTTATCTTCACGTACAACACAAATCCAAAAGAGTCACTTTTGTTGCAGGCATTGCTTGAATTTCTCCAAAGAGTCATAGACAGTAAAGAGAAAAATAAGATGACAGTCATGAACGTAGCAATGGTCATGGCCCCGAACCTCTTCATGTGTCACACGTTCGGTTTGAAGTCCAGCGAACAGCAGGAGTTTGTAATGGCATCTGGGACAGCTAATATCATGCACTTATTGATTAAGTATCAAAACCTTCTGTGGACAGTAAGTATATATTTTTAAACTCTGTTAATGAGTCATGATATCTGGATTCTGAAGTCTTTTTGTTATATTCTCTATAAAAAGGTAACTGATTTGGGTGATTTCAAATGTAGTTTTTTAAGAAATTAATGTCCATTTTTTAAATACCAACATTATTTCATGGTTTCAATTTTATACTTCTAAAATATTTTATTTTGCTAATATAATTTCTGAGGATCGTTTTTTTCTGGATTATTGCTAGATACCCATCAGCTCTTATTTATTGATGAGCTTCTCTTTTGACGGGAGAGACTAGCTGGTTATTAGAAGGGGACTGCAGGTTAACTAGAGGCTAGGTTGTAGATAGGTGGCTGCTAAAGGGACCAGTGGCCAAGGTGGTGGCCCCTAATGCCAGTCACCCCAGGTAGTCTCCGCTCTTGTCATACGAAGCATAGGAGATGACCACGGTGTCCTTGAACTTGACCACACCTCTTTTTGAACCTTAAACAGTGAGTGGTAAATTGAGTCATATGAATTCTCTGTATACACGGTGAAAGAATAATATGATGCATTTTTTTTCCACAAATTTAATGAATAGTGCGTGTAAAATGGCATAGTCTTATCAAATAGACAAAATCTTTACTTCTCTCCAAATTTAAGAAATAAAGGTAATTATTTCCATAGTCTAAAATGGTGCCACTTCTTTTTCCTCCCCAAACTTAATTTCATTTCACAGATTCCCAAGTTTATTGTCAACCAAGTGAGGAAGCAAAACACCGAAAATCATAGAAAAGATAAAAAAGCCATGAAGAAATTGCTGAAGAAAATGGCTTATGACCGAGAAAAATATGAAAAGCAAGATAAGACTACAAATGATGTAAGAAAAACTTGCAGATATGTATTGATACAGATTTCAATATAGTTTTTAATATCACAAGTACAACAAAGAGTCTTACATGTTTTTGTAGTGTGACTTTCTACATACTTACTGGGTCCTGATACTACCTGTAAATTAAAGGCATCAATGATGATAACTATACTCCTCTACTACTAAGGATCAGTACTGACGTTGTTCAGGTGTTGGTGACTCAGCCTGTGAGCTGTTAGTGGGGAACAAAGGAAGATAACAGGACCAGAATGTCTCAGCACACACCCACCCACACCCACACCCTCACAGACAAAGGACTCCATGCAGACTCTGGTTGCACACTGAGTGTGTAATGTCTAGTGAGTCAGGAAGCCTCTGCACGAACCACTGATGTTTTTTCTTCAATTTTCCTGTCTGTAAAATGGGGGAAAATAGCTAACCCAGACAGACAAATAGGTCAATGTTCGTATTGTACCTAGGATCCTTCCTGGGCTTCAGTAAATACTTAAAGATTCTTGACTGGATTATGAGAATTTGGAGAGAGTTACATTGGAACAAAGAAAATTTAAATGCTTCAAAAAAGAAATACGTAAATATCAGTGTTTACAAACTGCTGTAAGAATATATTAAGAACTGGGTTTAAAATAATGATATATACGTGAGAACACATTGTGAAGTGAGTTACCAAAGCTCTACCTTAAGATCATGAAATGAAAGGGTTTCTATTGTTCTATTTACGGTGAAGACACCCCCCACTACCTTATAGGTTATTCAGTTACATGCTGACATCTTGTGGAATAATGTGGAAATACAATTGTCAGCCTTTGTCTGATTTTTTCTGCTTTGGCCTACTTAGGGATCCAATAATTGTTAAAAAAAAATTTTTTTTCTCCTGTATTTATTTATAACTCTTGCTGTTACAAAATAACATTCCTTGGCCTTAAACATTTTTTCATCAATTTTTAAGTATCTTTAAAAACAAAATTTAATAAAAGAAAATTGTAAATAGTGTTTATATTTTTTGAGAAAGGGCTTGATATTATCATAGGTTAGAAGGGGTTTTTGAGATATCATTTTTGTTTAAAGTAGAATGTTCTATTTCTTTTAAAACCATTATAAATATGTGACTATCTTCTTGTTTCGTAGCCCTGCTTATTCGTATTAACTTAGGTGACTTTATAGACTTTTTTGTAAGGCATTATAACGTGATACTCACAGTATGTATCTAAGGAAACAAAATTTGTGCTGTACCTTTTAAATAATAAGTCCTTAGACAGAAATTTAAAAGTTACTTTTTTTGGAGATGGAACATTTAAATAATTTTGTCGTCGACAGAAGAACAGCATTAACTTGGATTTCTTTAGTTTGTCTTTTGGGTTAATTAGATGAGAGCTGGTCCAAGATCATCTCTGTACTAATTAGAAGCCGTATTGTCATTTTAAGGCTTGAGGTTTAAACCTAGATTTCAATCTCAGTTTTATGATGTATCAGCAGTCACTTCATCTCTCTGAGTTTTGATTTTCTCTTCTGAGAAATTCAGTGATTCTTTTGACAAAATGCTGCTAAGTGCCTCCTTGGTGCCAAGCCCCACTCTGTGTGAGGTATGCAAAGGGAGGTGGGGCCTGGTGTTCCCCCTCAGGGAGCTAAGAGAGGGATGGGGAAGGGTTGAGCTCAGAGGAGCTAGAGGTGTGTTTTAGAATCCTGACCAAGGTGCCCTGCACTACAAAACAGGAAGTAAGCATCAAGGAGGCTTCACTGGGGAGGAGACTGAGATGTGAAAAACACGTAGGTGTCATTCAGGCAGCAATGTGGAGAGAGAGGTCTCACCAGCAGAGGAAGCTTCCCAGCAGAGTGGTTGCCCGTTGATGACAATGGCCCACAGTGGAGGTTCATTTGGCCTGTCACTTTGGTTGAAAAATTTGAGTCAATTGCCAGAATTTTTTTCCAGTTGCTATCATTTTATTAGAGAGAGTAAATATACACAGAAAACAATTACAGAACAGCAAATAAATTACAAGATAATGTCAAATACCAGGGACATGTCGTGAGTCACTAACTTCTGCATAGGCTTCCATTGGTTCCAGAATTTTAAAACTAAAAGATTGAACATGAAAGTCTGGACTTCCATTTTGACTTGACAAATTGAATGTAGGGGCATCCCATGTCCCCACGCGATAGGGGACCTGCTTTCCTTCGGTAACAATTGCCTGGATCTGAGTAGCAGCTGTTCCCTTTGGATGAAACAAAGGCCGTCTACTTGGTGATAAGCCACCCCCCGATTCTGTCCTGTTGGTCCGTGTTTCTTGACTGTCCCCCCACGTCATTTGAAGGTGTAGCATGAAACTATGGAGCATGAAAGCACCTGGGATGTTTGATTCATTTGTTAAACAACTGTTTGATGAGTGCCTGTTACGTCCAGGCACTGCTCTAGGCATTTGAAACACATTATTGAACAGAAGAGATAAAGATCACTGCTCTTGTGCAGCTTCAATTTTATAAATAAAAATCTAATAAGTAAATTACATAGTATGTTAGTATGTGGTAAGTGCTCTAAAAATAATAAAAACGGTAGAGCAGAAAAAGGGGAATGGGGAGGGGGAGCCGATATTGGGTTGGGTGGTCTGAGTATTATTCATTTGAGTGAAGACGTGAAGGAGGGCAGTTAGATGAGTTGGGTGTGTATCTCAGGAAGGACCTTCTAAGCAGAGAGAATAGTGTGTGCAAAAGCCTTAAGACGGGAACCTGCTTGGGGTATTTGAGGACTAGCAAGGAGTGATTGTGACTGGAATGGAGCCAGCAAGGGGGACAGTAGTATCAAATGAGGGCAGAGGGACATTGGGACCAGATTACATAGGACCTTGTGGGCCATCGTTAGGAATTTGGATTCATGCTGGGGGAAATGGGGTTATTGCAGAGTTTTGAGCAAAGGCTTGAAAAGCTATACTATGTTTTAAAATGATCCCTTGGGCTGTTGTGTTGAGAATAGACTCTAAGAGACCATTTAGGAGTTTCATGTAGTGATCCATGTGAGAGACCAGGTATTAGCACTGCAGGTGGAGTAGCAGTCGGATTCCGAATATTTTTTGAAGGTAGAGCCGTTGGGATTTCTTTTTTTTTTTTTTTTCCTTTTTTCTCCCCAAAGCCCCAGTAGATAGTTGTATGTCATAGCTGCACATCCTTTTAGTTGCTGTATGTGGGACGCTGCCCCAGCATGGCCAGACAAGCAGTGCGTTGGTGCGCGCCTGGGATCTGAACCCAGGCCACCAGTAGTGGAGTGCGCGCACTTAACCGCTAAGCCACGGGGCCAGCCCTTGTTGGGATTTCTTGATGTCAAAATGATGATATGAGTTGTAAGAGAAAGAAAGAAGTCAAGAATGACTTGAAATTTTTTGAACTGAGAAGTTGGGAGAATGGAATTGACACTTAGAGAGGTTCACAATTTTCATCTGGGGCCTACTGAGTGTATTTGATATCTAAGTGGGGAAGTTTGAGGGTATTTGGAAGGAAAATTAGGTCATACTGGCCAGTGAGGTGCGTGGAGGGGCAGGGGCAGAGGAAAGCTGGAATGGGGCTCAAGGGGGAGCCAGGCTTCTATTCAATATATGACAGGAAGCACTGAAAGTTGTGACCCCAGGAGTTACATGCTTGTATTTGCATTTTAGAATCGTTGCCATGATGACAGGTGAAGGAAAGATCACGGGAGTGAAAGATAGGAGGCTAGGTGGGCGATGGTGGCTAATTTCAGTGTTGATGGGGGTATATAAATTGGTAGAATCCTTCTGGAGAGCAGCATGTGGCAAAGGCCTGAAAACCATGCTCCCCACTGGACTCAGAAATTCTTTCAAAGGGAAAAATAAGATAAGCATGCAAATGGTATGCTTAAGTTCATCGCCATTCTCTTTATACTGGCCTAAATTAGAAATAATCCAAAATGATAGAGATGATTAAATATATTATAGCATTATCTGTGTAATGAAATACCAAGAAAATGTACAAGTGTATGTATTGGCATCAGAAAACATTCATAATATGTTGAAAGAAGTTACAAACCAGTGAATAGTATATTGCTATATTTATAAGGGGTAATAATTATCATTATTTTGAATGCTTACCAGAGGTGAGACATGATGCTAAACATTTTGCAAACATCATCTCGTTTGATATTCATGGTAGTTTAGTTGGAGTATATCATTGTCTCATTTTTTACAGATCAGGAAAGTGAGGATCAGCAGCCTTAAATAACTTATTTAAGGTTATCTTGATTAGAAATGGTGGAGCTAGAATTTGAAACAAAATCTGTATAACTTTAAATCAGGGCCTATTTACCATTATCCTCTATTTCCCCATAGATTGCAGAAAAACTCGGAGAAAGATGTATACCCAAATTCTGGGCTCATGTATTAATAGAGTGAACATGTGTTACTGCCATTATAACATATGTTAAATATATAGCTTTTAACACAGTCCTGGGCCGGGCCAAGGCCCAGCAAGACGAATGGAAAGAAGTGTCAAATGTGAGCCAGTAGGACCCACAAGATGTGGAAACCGATTGGATGTGAGGAGTGTGGAAGAAGGAGGAATCTAGAATGACTTGCTGATTTTACCTTGGGTGACTTTATCATCAAGATAGAGGATCAAGCAAAAGGAGCAGACTTTTGATGAGGTAGTGAGTTTTTGACATTTGGGGTCGACATGCCTGTGTGAACATTGGCTACATGGGCCTGAAGCTCGGGGAGTGGCCAGACTGGAGGTGGGAATTTGGGATCAACATAGAGATTGTAGTTGAAGCCACAGAGTGGTTCCTATTACACAAAGTGGATATATGGGGAAAGAGAATTAAAAGGCAAAGAGATCTCTGGGGGAAACAAATATTTTAGTAGTGGGCCTTGGAAGAGGAGCAGGTAAAAGAGGCCAAGAAATAATAGGAAGTGAGAGAAAGTTGAAGATTGTAGCATCTTGGAAGCCTGGGGAGGAAGAGTCAAGTCAGTAAAAGAGCTTGGTTAGTAGTACCAAATGCTACAGAGGGATTGAGTGAGGTTAACATTGGATAGAGGTCCACCGGATTTTGCATTTGGAAGGTCAGTCGTGACTTTCTCCAAAAACATTGTCAAGTGACTGTTGATGGAAGAAACCAGATTGCCAGAGATTAAAGAGTGAAAGACAAGAGATTGTAGATCATGAAAATTCTTCAAGGTAATATTTTTTAAAGTACTCTGTATGCTATTAATACTAACTATATATAATCAGACATTGATGTTATTAAGACAAGCTTGACTAGGTAAATTAATAGTATGAACCAGGTTGTAAGGGACATACTCAATCTACTTAATAAGACAAATGTTTTTAATGACTACAGCATATGAATTGTTTGGTACAAATGTGAATTTCTCCAATACTGAAGAGACTTATCTGGTAATTACAGCAGGAGGAAACACTTGGTGAAAAATAACAAAATTGTAGACTATTAAAAATAACCATTTTTCTGATAGCCTTCAATTTATAGTTGTGATTGATAGCGTACACACTCGCATGCACACACACAAAACACGTGCACGCACGCATGTATACACACAAGCACATCACACACCAGATGTCATGTGGCTTGAGGATATAGTCCTAGTTCCGCCATTAATGAGGCATGAATGACAAGTCATTTTTATCTCTCTGGACCTCAGTTTCTTCTATAAAATGAGAGGGTAAGACCAGATTAATGGTGTTTAACCAGAAGTATGCAATAGGGACATCTTTAGTATTACTTAAAAAAAAAAAGAACAAAAAACAAGCAAAAACATAACTGAGACACTCCCTGGACCCACGGAGTCAGAATGTCCTGGGGCAGGACTTTGACGTGTGTATTGTATAAAAACGGTAAGGGTGATTTTCCCCCATTTGGTATATATGCGTGTGTGTGTACATATATTTAATTTTACTATGGGATTTTCTAACATACACAAAAGTAGAATAGTATATGAACCCCTATAAACTCATCACCAACAATCAAACACATTTTTCTGATCTTATTCCATCTTGTCTCCCACACCTTTTTTCCTTTTAGTATTTTTAAGGAAATGAGACATCCCATCATTTCACCCATAATACCTCAGATTGCATCTCTGACTAATAAGGATCTAGGGCAGCTTTGAAGAGCATCGGTTATGAATTGCTGAATCACGCAGGTTTCAAGTTCCATGGTGGACTTAGATATGTGTATGGTTTTTCTTCTCTCATTCAAGCTCACCTCTCAAAGTAAACAGAAGCTGTACATTTATGAGAGAGTGTGGGCACAGAGCGGGGCTCTGAGATTCTGAGAAATAAGCCAGGCTGCTCACCACCTCTGCCCTCATTAGTGGAGGGAACAGAAGCTCTCTCCCATGTAGTTAACTTCACTGTTAACTCAGGATGATCCAGCATCGCACCCTGAATTTACAGTCAAGGAACTCAAGTTTTAGAGAGCTTATGTGACTTGCTAAAATCTCCAGAATCATCTTGTAACATTTTAAGGGTTGGGTCTTTGGACATGGAAAAGAAATCTGTTGCTGCCACTTTCTGTCATCTTCTCCAGAAGAATCCTGGAGTTGGCAGCAGTGCAGTGTGGACTCTGAGTCATTCATGGCTGAGGTTGTATGTCTTTAGTCACCACTCTGTTTAGAATTCCATCTCTGGTTTCATTTAAGAGCTCTGACCTGGAGCATCTTTGCAGGTATTGTTTTAAGCATCTGCTTTAGGTCTGGAAACAGTGTCTGGATCTACTTGGGGACCCATATGGAAAATCAAATTATAATATCAAGCACAAAATCTTGTTTCTTTTTAAGGCATTCTCTGATTTCTCTTTATAGTGCATAAAAAATCCTTATTGAAAGAGAAAAGTATCAGAACTTATTTCATTGTAAATTAAATGCTTATTAACTATGGAAGTTATTTCAGGCCTTTCTTTAAAATTCGCTGAATCTGTGAGTTGGATGAAAGTTTAAGCCTTTGGATGACAAAGGCCCAATTATAATCAGAACATGGACAGCTCAAGATGGTAGAGAATGCCTTCTACATGTCCACCTCGAATCAGACTAAGACGATGGATATGCCATTTTAGTTTAAGATACCTTGCTAAAATGTCCTTGTTTAATTTTCTAAAATGTGAGTAATATCTGGCCTTTTTTTGAGAAAGCTGTATTTCTGATTTGCCCTTTTGAAGATAAAAGGTTTTCCTGTAGCATTAAAAATGTCAGCTTTACATTTAAATTAGCTTTTAGTGAAAAGAAGAGGAGTTAATGTCTCCTCTAAAGGTCTGACATTAAATTTCTAATCTCTGGAGTGCAAAATATGAACAATACAATGTAGTGTTTACACCTGATGAAAAAATCATTGTTTACTTAACGAAATAAGCAAGAAAATCATATTTTTAAAAATATATGTTAGGTCACTAAGTAAAACTATGTATGAGGACCATATGAGATCATTTTCTCTCTTATAACAGTCTTTGCATGTGTAAGAAAGTAACTAACATTTTGTAAGTTGTAAAATCCTTTGTGACTAAATTTTAATTGTGTGTTAGTCAAATACTGCTCTTCTCTAGTCTTGCTGCACATCACATAACTTCAGCTCACAAGCACACCAAAAAAAGCAGAGAGAGAGAGACAGAGTCACGGCTGTTAAGACAAAAAAACGTGAAATAGGAAGGTTACAAAGATTATACTATCCAGAGATTCAGTTATTATTATGGCTCAAGTTAAGAACAGACTGTTTGCCTTAATGATCAGGCATGTTGTGTCTACTCAAAGCTTGGCAGCTCAATGTAATTAGTATACTAATAGCTTCAGTATTTGATACCACATGATTCTGGAACTTAATAGTAATTGTCATACACCATTTAAACAAGAGCTTTGGCATCATTTATTGTCTATTGTCTTTAGTAAATATCATTTGTCCACCCTTGTCAAGATATCCAGGAAAAACTTTCCAGAAGCAACCTTTAAAAAAAATTTTTTTTATTGATGTCATAATAGTTTATAACATTGTGAGATTCCAGTTGTACATTATTATTTGTCAGTCACCATATAAATGTGCCCCTTCACCCCTTGTGCCCACCTCCCATATCTCTTCCTCCTAGTAACCACCAAACTGTTCTCCCTGTCCGTGTGTTAGTTTATCTTCCACGTATGAGTGAAGTCATACAGTGTTTGTCTTTCTTTGTCTGGCTTATTTCACTTAACATAATACCCTCCAGGTCCATCCATGTTGTTGCAAATGGGACGTTGTCTTTTTTATGGCTGAGTAGTATTCCATTGTATATATACACCACATCAGAAGCAACTTTTAAACTCTTCATCTTTGACTGTTACATCTTCAGTTAGACTTATTTCTTCTCCAACAGTAAAGGGCATGGTAGATCCAGACTGAGTCAGACTTTCAGTCTTTATATTGTTGTGAGAATTTTGTATGGGATGTATTACCACAGAAATAAACACTCTGAGAATTATTCCTATGACACACATGTGCACACACACCCTCCCCTGCTAGAACACAGGTTTCTTAGTTGTCAGAGAATGTGTCCAGTTGACATAGGAAGGTGCTATGTGCCATTGATGGCCTGATTAAAAGCTTTCTAAGGGCATTGATACTGCAGTTCTCTATGAAATGAGTCAAAATGGTTCAGTGGGTAGTTTGGGAAGGGTTAATGCTGAACCAGAGCTGGGCTCGCTTCACTCCTGCTCGCTGAGGGGAAGGGTGTGGGAAATCTTTTCTTTCACAGCCATAAGGAACCTGTATCCATGCCACTCCCCATCTGCCCGCAAAAGCCATGGTAGGGCAATCACCTGACTCTTTGAATATACATGGGAACTCGCAAGTGCCCACAGAAGCGGGTACCTGGGCCTCTTCCTCCCCAACTCGAATGATCAGAGAGACTCTGGATTCCTCTGTCAGATGGGGTGCTCTCGGGTGCGACCCTGACACCACACTGACCTCAGTGCTGCGTTTATATGGAAGCATGTCCATACTATTAAAGAATGATCCCTGAACTCAGTTAGAGAATGTAGACCATGGTCGTATGATTAGAGGCCTTCAAGCTGTTCATAAGACGTCTTGGGGAAAAGTGGCTGCATCCTCAGGCAGGTGCGCGCAGATGTTGGTAGCTCCCTGTGGGAGTAAAGGACTGAATTATCCCTTGTAGTGTCTTCAATTCCTTTCTTGTACTCTCCTTCCCCTCCTGTGTTTTCTCTGTAGTAGAAAGAATACCATGTGGTAGATAGAGGCAACTTAACTGGTTTCTTTTATACAGTGTACCTGAGACTGTTTTTTGCTATTAAGGAAATACACATTGGTATACTTCATTTTATTCTAGAGAAATTTTACTGTTATTAGCATACCATTTTTAGTGAGAAATACTTTTGAGTGATTTATTTCATCAGTAAACATTGATAGATGGCTACAGATGTGACTCAGACATGTGGCATATAACTAGAATACAATTGGCTTATATTAGGATCCCCATCATAAAAGGGATTGAGTGGAAATTTCTGTGGAAGGAGGAAATTCTTTCTGACCCTGTGGATCATGGAAGGTTCCGTGGAGTTTGAAGTATTTGAGCTTGGCCTTGAAATGGATAACGGGAGACTTTAGACGGGGAGTAGAACGTACATAAAGGTGGGAAAGCTCGGGTGTTTGTAGTGAATTTTGTCTGGCCTTCTTTATCCAAACTATAGAATGTGTCACAATGAATAGTGGGGGAAAAGGCAGGGGGCAGAGTAAGGTTGCCACATACCTGGATTCTCTATGGCAATATATCACTGTTCTGGATCATTTTGCTTTTGTAAATCATTTGTTATGGACCATTTATATATAAAAACTTAATCATATCATCTTATGTCACTTCAAATGTTGGCATAGATTTGCCTGCCTTTTTGATATTCTAGGGTTGAATGAGATGTAATTATGAACACTTTTTGTCACTGTTACTTTCACCAAAGAAAACCTGCATGTGAGGATATTTGGCCCTAGGACTTGAGCATAATTTCCCAACTTTTAAATCAGCTTAATGTAGGTGGCTATCTGCAAACCCTGATTTACCATTCAGGGCCATCCCTAATATAATAATAATTATTATTATAATATAGCATATAACATATAATTATATAATAATAATAATAATAATAGACCAATAGAATCCAAAATATCAACATTGGTTTCCCTAACTGAGTGGACAAGGTGGATTGGGGTTTTATGAACGCAGACTTAGTGCCTCGACTGTTGCTGTTACAATTTTCACTCCAACATTTGAGTTGTCAGGGCCATCTTATTATTTTCTACCTCCTATGTGGAAACAGATAGTTGAGGCCAGGTCAGCAGGCAGAATGCCCACAGGAGGATGACTATAAACTAGAGATGGTAGATGTGTATGTGGCATAATCCCTGGGTTATGAGATACACCATTGGTTTAATAACTGCTTTGAAAGGAAAAAGGTAACAACCCTACCACATAAAATGCCCCATCCATTGTAAGAAGCAGCTCATTTTCCAAAATGTTACAAATGACAATAAAATCTGTCACAGAGTCAAGGAAAAAGGTAAATTAGACTTGCCTCCCAGAGGCAAAGTGGAATTCAGAGACTGGACTAAGGAATCAGGCCAAACTGCATGCCCCAGAAATTGGAAGTCCACGAAGGCAGCCAAGGGTCCAGTGTGGATAGGAGAGACGGAGCAAGAGTTGAGGGGTCTGAGCACAGGCTGAGACTGGGACCTCCTTTAGGGGTCAGGTTGAGCACAGTCTACCCAGGAAGAGAAGGTAGAGAAGGGTGAGAGGATGCAGAGTCCTTCGCCCAGCAGGATGGCGAATGGACAGCCAGAATGCTTTGCCTGGATTGGAAGGAGTGTGCCCCGTGGCCCTTCCCTGCGTGGTCAAGTGGGGGTGGCAGGGTTTCTGAGGTTGGTGTCAGGCCCTCTGCAGTGTCTGCACCGGTGTCACAGGTGTGCAGCCCTTTGAAGGTGGTCTTACCCAACGCCGTGCTCCCTTGTACAGTCTTAGGCAGTATCATTTCTTTTCTTTATTAATCCCACACTACATCTCAGATGTTACTGAGAAGCGATTTTAAATCTTTTGGGGGCACCTACATTTTTATGCAGCTATATATTTTTTTAAAGCTATATTATTTTTGTTGAACTTTGAAAGAAATCACATTAATTCCACCTATGGTATATCTGTGCTTTATGTTTTAAAAAAAAAGCAATTTAAGATCACGTACTTAAAAATGATATTGTGAGCACAAAAATAACATTGTGCAGTAAAGGACTTGTGTCTTATTTATCTACGAGGTAAGTAGGCCTTGCACAATGCCTGGTACTCAGTAGATGCTTAGTAAATTTTGGTTGAATTAAACAGGGTATTTGCGATGTTTAAAACATTATCTTTAAACATAATTTTTTCATGCTGCTTGTTCTAAGTCTGTTTATATGGTTATAAATAATAAATTAGTATTTATTTTAGCAGAACCATTAGGAATTAATTAAGCCTAATATTTCGAATGCCATAGCTGATATTTTGATATTACAATTCTCAAAATCTTTCATTGCTACAAATACATAAAATGTTCTCAACATCTCCGGGCAGAGCATTTAGAATTGGTCATCTTAAGTTCAAAGAGTGTGGTCACAGTGTAAGCCCATTAGCCAAGTGAGGAGCAGACACAATACAAATGTATTAGAAAAGTGTATCTCATTGTTTTTTAATACTCTCAGGGAAAAAATTTTTTGTGAAATTTTGTGAATGTGCCAGAAGATTTTTCAAATGCATACATTGCGATAGCACACCAACTAACTTCTTTCTGATTCAATTTCATAAATTGCTACATGAAGAAGCATCCTCTAGTAGATAATACTCAGAAATCAGCACTTAATATGGCAGTAATGGTTATTGCTGTCATTCTTTACATCTTTAAAAATAATTAAGCATTACTGCACAGGCATTATAAAGTTCCCCTATCACCATTAAGAGGATATTTGAGGTTTGATGTAATTTAGCAAATTACATTATACAGTAGTTAAGGTTTTTATGTGGTGGAGTAAAATGCGTGGTAGTTAAACACACTTACCATACAATGCATTGTACAGAGTTACATGTTCCAGCTGCTGCCAGCTTTGTTCCAGTGTCATTATTGCTTTGCAGGCTGACGTTCCTCAGGGAGTGATTCGAGTGCAGGCTCCCCATCTTTCGAAAGTTTCCATGGCAATACAGCTAACTGAAGAACTAAAAGCCAGTGATGTACTTGCCAGGTTTCTCAGCCAAGAAAGGTAGAGGCCTGTTTTGTTTTAATTATTCCGTGGCATAACTCACTTGCACGCTCTGTCTCTTTCTCTCTCCCTCCCCTCTTTATTTTTTTTTTTTTAGCTATGGGTGGTATGAAGTGCTTAAAAATTTTGTCTTTCCAGCGCAAAAGAAGAGCAGACTTAACAATGAGACTGTTGGAATGAGTTGAGTTCATTTGATGTAGTTTGTGTTCAAGTGGAGCCTGTTTCAAGCAGGATGTCTGAGCATTCCTCCACTGTGCCTACAATGGGCTTGGCACCGGAGACCACTCGATATTCTTTCCAGAATATGCTAATTGGAGGTTAATTACTGTGTGTAGGCTGTTAGGAAAATCACTAATTAGGATACAGTGGGATTAAAACAAACAAATAAAAGATACAACTTTTTCTATGAAATATAATGAATGAAAAGGAATGCTTGAATTGAAAAACAGAAGGTATAAAGAATGGAGAGGGGGACATCCAGTCTCTTGAGCTCTGAAGTCTCCAGGACAAAGCACACCGTCCTCATTAGCGACGACCAAATGTCTTCCTCTGGACTGGAGCTGATGGGGCAGGAGGACTCCTTTGAAAGCCATTGGCATCTCACTGATAATATTAGAACATATACTTTCCAAGACATTTTGTAATATCTTTTCTTGAATTTTAAAGGTTCAAACAAGTGTATTGGGTTTTCAGTTTTTATCCTTTGAATTCTTATTTTTAGCTAAAATTATGTTTTTAGTGCTTTCCTCCCTCATTTCCACTCATTGAAATAAACTAATCTAAATTTTGTTCTTAAAAAGACAGAAAAATCAACGGCATTGGCACCTTAGCATATGAATACTCTGTTGCAGTCTCATGTAGAATTTAATCTCCTCATTCTAACATTCAAGGGCTTCAGTCAAGTTTTCTGTCAGAAGCTCTCCAATTTTAATACTATACCACAAATGTTTAATATGTCTCTGTTCTGTTGAAGGCCCTCTGCTAGATGTTGGAAGGGGTATAAAATAGATTTTAAAGTATCTTCCCTCAGGGTTTATAAATTGGGAGAAGAGGTGAGCCTGGGCAGTTAACAGATGGTGATGAAATAAAACAGGGGCTTATTGGTAATATCTGGGCTTTCAGTAAGCCAGCATAAACTTCTCTCTCAGCAACACTCTGGAGTAAGTGCTAATATTAATTACTTCTGTTTTACTGGTAAGAAAACAGAGACTTTGCATGGTCACACATTTCATAGACGGTGGAGCTGAATTCTAAATCAGTGGTTTCTGTCTTGAAAGGCAGGCCTTTACCACTCTCCATATTGGCCAGAGGGTCTAGAGACTGCAGGGATCTGGGGGTGATTGGTATAGAGTCTGGGAGTAGCTGGAATTTTTCGGGATTAAGTCCTGGGAGTAGCTGGAATTTCTCAGGATTAAGGCCTGGGAGCGGCTGGAATTTCTCAGGATTAAATCCTGGGAGCAGTTGGAATTTCTCAAGATTAAGTCCTGGGAGCAGGTGGAATTTCTGGGTTGTTTTTGCTGCCTAAAGGATCTCTCCACTTCAACGAAGTTAATCAGCTTTCTCTCTGCTCCTTGCCATGACTTAGTAGATAACAACTCTTGCCATTCTTTCCACCTGGGATGACTTCCCATCCTCTCGCAGAGTGTATACCTGAAGAGCTGGCCAGACTTCAGATATAGTCTCTTCTGGGCTAGCCATGGTTAATTTACACGGCATTTAATTTCAGGACCCAAGTGCTAGATTTTGTCTGTACTTTCTTCCTCTACTTACTGATAACACAAGATGCGACGATGAAGTTGTATAGTTTAGTTGTATGTTTAGGGTATCACGTGACAGTAATGGGCATATTCTCATAGACAACACCAGCTTTGTGACAATTGTCCTCTGCATATTTGGATTTTCTGCTTGTGGAGTTTTTATTAAATAAGCATTTGCTGCCCCTGGAGCAGGGTCTCTTCTAGCTCCTCCCTTCTCCCCATTCTGCTCCCCGTAGAGGGAAGTCTGGTCAACTTCTCTCTCCATTTGCCTCTTCTGCCCCTCAATCCTCAGCCCCCTTCTTTATGCTTGGAGATGCTGGAGGCAGATGATCCGGATCCAAATGCCAGCTTTTCCTGTTTCATCTTAGGCTAGTTTTTATAATCTCTTTAAGTCTCAAATTCCTCATTTGTAAAAGTGGACCATCATAGGGCCTAGGTTATAGTCTTGTGATAATTAACTAGGAAATTGACCATGAAGCACATAGCACTGTCTGGGCCATCTAATAAGTGAAATCCTCAATAAATGTTTATGTGTATATTTTCTTCTACCACTTCCCCTCCTTCTCCCATTTACATTCCACCTGTGTAGCGCAGTTGGAAACCCTACTCCCCCATCTTTTTCCTCCCCTACTTTCTCTACTGAAGCCAAGAACACGTGAATGACATAAAACGAATGTACAATAAATTGCACATTCATTCACAAGTCTTTGATAAAGGCTGTTGCCTTTTCTTTAATAATGGATTTGTTGATTAGCATTATGCGAAAACTTGTATATACCAGGAAATCCAGTTGAGGTTTCTTTGAAATGAGCAAGAAGAGAGATACTGGAGATGCAATCTGAGAGCAATATCTGACTGGATTTTTTTTTTTCTATCAGGTCTCCCCAAACATTCAACTTGGTCTTCATAGATAAATGACTCTTTTTATACTCATAGTTTACCAGGTTACATACTATATTCTAAATAGAAACAGTAATGATTAAATTATTTAATTTAAAAACAAGGTGTGTTGTCTCTTGGTTAGGATACAACTCAGCAGGCGGATCTTAAGCTGAGGACATACGTAGCCCTGGGTGTCCAGTGTGCCACAGGCAGCAGAGTAGACAGAGTTCAATAACCAAAGATGAGTCATTAAATGATTGGTTAAGAAAGCTTCTACCGTGCTATATTTTTCATAACAGTTTGAATAAAAGTCAGACCTGGTTTTCTCTTCTCAGTTCCAGGGAGTGTGTCGTCTGGGCCTTGTATTAGTGGTTCACAAACCTTTCCATGCATCAGAATCCACTATAGAGCATTTCAAAAGCAGATTCTTAGGTTTCATCTAGATATATTAAACAGAGTTTCTAGAGCTCTGGATCCGAATTTTTGGCAAATTTCCCAGGTAATTTGTATACAGAGAATTTCGAAAACCATTGAATTTTACCAATTTTTATTGTTTGAACCTAATGTTCTGAAAGAGTTTACTTTTTGAAGAGGATAAACCTGTAAATGCATCCTACTTGTAAAGTCTTCATAATGAATATTTACTTCTCCTTGGAATGTGTATACCTTCCATATTTGGACGGCCAACACAGGAAGGGTTATGAACTGTGTTCTATTGTTCACATTCATCTTGCATACTATTGGAGTTGTCAGCACAGCAAACTCATGATAAATGTTTATTGAGTAAATGCAATGTGAAAACAAACATAGGAACATTTCTTTTTATTGTATTATGAGGACCTTTTTGGCCCCTATGCAAAGTAGATGATCAAATTAATAATTTTATTGGCAGCTAAAATGTTGTGTTACTTTCCTTTTTAATTTTACCAGTTTAGATACTGATTTATTATTTTGCCTTCACATTTATAATTCCATTTGTTTATTTTAATTTACAGGTATGACATCTTTATTACCTATTCGGCACATTTAACAGATGGAAAAATACAAATGTGTAGATAATTACAGTGTGTCTAAGTTATGAATTTTCCGTACAAGCCAGAATTCCCCAAGCACATTAAAGTGATTTACTTGCAAGCTGTCTGATGATACAACTAATCAGTTTGTTTTGTCTGTAATAGTGGGATAGCCCAGGCTCTCAAGAAAGGGGAAGTTTCTTTGTATGAAGTTGGAGGAAATATTGGTAAGCACATTTTTTTCTCTTTGTATTCCATATGCTGATTTGACATTGCCAATGGTTATTATTTATGTCTTTGGAGGAGAAAAGGAAATTAGAAGTAAATACAGCACACTATAGATAGTTGGTGACTATTGTGGATTTGTTTAGTGGTCTGACCTTTCTCTTCAGGCTCTGAGCTTCATCTTACAAATGCCCATCTATGCTGAAGCTCAGCAAAGGCAAGTTCCTTGAAATAGGAGTCACTTCTAGAATGGCTAATGAAGTTTTGATAAACTTCTTTCTTTTTTGTATGCTTATGTCACATCTTAATAAAGGAAGTGGTTGAGCTTATCTAAAACCAACATAACACTTTTATCATGGTAGACTACTAGATATTTTTAGTGAAAGCAGAAGTTATTTTTGCCGTCATTGATTTCCTATTAAATAATACACGGGCACACACACACACAAACACACAAACACAAACACGTTAGTAACTTAGGAAATAGAAACAGGATACACGGATTAACATTAACTACATCTTATATTTTAATTGCCCATTTGTAATTATCAGTGGATGGTACTCATCTCTTTATTAAAATTTAAAATAAACTTTTTCTCTTTTTTTTGACCCTTGAAAATGGTTAAAGGTGAAATTGTTAACAAATGAATGAAATATCATTTCATTGGAAATGGATTGGAAATATTTTAAGATAAGTTTTATAGAATTTTTTCTGGGGCTTAAAAAAGTTGGTAAATGTTGAAAGTTGAATACAGGAATGTGAAGTCTCATTCTTAAAATTAAGTAAATTACAACTCCATTAAAAACCTAGACTTGTTAACTCTATTAGTAAAGATTATTTAAATATTAATATGTTTGTTTTTTGCATTTTGCTATTAGATATTGGGAATTAAGTGTGGTTTCTTACTGAGATGTATTCAAAACTGTTGCCACATTTGATAAAAGTGAAGAAGCTTTCAAGGAACTATTTAAACGCCCATCACACAAAGTATTTTCAACTTCTTAAATTAATTTGAAGCCTGTTCATTTAGAGAAAGACTACTAAATTGACTTTTCCAATATTTTCATCAAGTTTTATAATATTATGGGAGATGGGAAAGGAAGAGAAATATTTTGAAGTGTAAGACTTCAGAATTAAACCATTAGGCCTAAGTTTAAAATTGTATCCCAGTCTCCTCGCTGGATTAAACTGATGTAACATCTTTTTATAGGAGAACGCTGCCTCGATGACGACACTTACATGAAGGACTTATATCAGCTCAACCCAAATGCTGAGTGGGTTATAAAGTCAAAGGCATCCTAGAAGAGTTAGCTGCACGTAACCACCAGGCCTTCCTTAATAATACTCGCTGAGTCAAGAGTGTTTATAAATAAAAGAAATGACAGGACTCTTATTACTCAAATGTGCCCAGCTATTGAATTTTGAGACTCAAGCCTTAAAATGTTATAGATTTTTGCTGCTGCCAGGATTATGTTAATTATTATTATTAATATTATTATTAGAAAATAAATATCTCTGGAGTGAGAGGGAAGGGGCTTAATTAGCTTCTAGGCTATTTTCATATACTCTGTGAAATGTGTCTCAATGTGACATAGTTTTTTTTGTATGAAAATATACTCTCTTCCCTCTCACTTTTTTCTCCTAAAATCGTATATATAGTAATCCATGCTTTCTCATCTTTCTCTCCTTGTCACATGTGCCTTTTCCCAATTAAGTTTGCTTTTTAGCCAAAAAGATGACAAATACCAGGTGTGGCAAGTTGTGAAGACAGTATGTCTTATCCTGAATTCAACAGTATTCCTGTCACTATCGAATGTTAATATTCATCTCTGTGAATCATTTGTTCAAACAATAACATCCCACTTCTTCCTGCTGTATCACATGAAGTGATTTGCATTTTTTTCAGTTTATCTGATGTAGGTGCACAGAACCGTATCCACTATCAAGAAAATAGAACTGTCAGAAATTGCCAATTATCACTGAACCGTTAAATACTTATATACTAAGAATAAATAAAATATATCCGTGTGGAGTAACTGGATTATAGATAACAAGACGTGAAAGCCAGATCACGTCATGTACACTGTACTCATCTAAATGAAATTTAGAAGTCATAGCTGGCTTTACCTATTGTCATATTAGCATTATAAATATGCATGGTAGTGTAATCCAGTAATGAGGGATAATGTATTCTACCGAAAGAGGGATGTTTTTACACACCAATACGTTTGCAGGAGTTATTCCTCTGGATATGACACAGTCATATGAACAAGCTTTTGTTTGTGTACTTATTTTAAATAATCAGAGTAAATTTATTAAAATGCTGTGGAAAGTACTATTCCCAGGGATTTTAATGCACAAACCTATCGTGACAAGAGATGAGCCTCTGTACTGTAAATAAGAAGCATGAACTGAGAGAGAGAAATGTTCAATATTTTATGAGCTTACAGGGTAGTAAATAAAAGGTGATGTAAGTGAATGTTGCACAAACTGTGTTTATGAGACTTTTAACAGTACTTTAGGAAGAATTACACATTCTCGGAAGCTCTTTATGTCACTAACTAGGAGGGAAAATGCTGTTAATGAGAGCAGTCGTAAATTTTTAGCGTCTAATTACAAGAGCAGCCTGTGGATATGATCACTAAATAACCCTGTGGTGATTTATGCCATTGCTTTTTTATTTAAAAAATTTTTTTATAATTAAATGCATTTTTCTCAATTATCTTCTCTTGGAATTATTTTAATCCTATGTGTTCACGAGTGTGTAATGGGCTATTTTTGTTTTGTTAAAACTCTTATGGCTGTTCTTGCTCCTGTGTAATTCTTAAAGTGGGAAGACGTGTGGCAGAGAGAAACTTGTTTCCTTCCTTAGTTTTTTCCTTATGTAAATTACTATTCTTTAGGATTTTTAAAAACACAGTGTATTCTGTTTCTGACTTGGACAATATATATTAATTTCCAAGTTAGCAAAATGTTTTATTAATGGTTTTTGAAAGCAGTTAACAATATAAAAACAAAATCAAGTGCTTAAAACGTTTTAAGCGTGCACAACTTCAAAAAAAAGATGGGAGTGAATATAATGATCGACATAAATGGTTTCCTAAAGCCCTTGTCAGCCGATTTTCACACGTTTACTGGGCACCTGGGTGTGGGGGCACAAGGGGCTTTGATCATGAAAAAGTACCAGATGGTGGTAAATAAATATGAAAATGCTGTTTTATTTTGAGTGCTGCTTAGAACTCATGACCCAAGTTCATTACATTGAACAGTATTGCATTTAAATAACCAAGAAAGATGTCTCAAATATTAGTGCCCTGGAATTAACCCCAATGCTTTTTCTGCAATTTTTTTTCCTAGTGAATTTTAAATCTCAGGGTAGATTAGTTTTTGTGTGTGTGTGAGGGAAAATAAAAACAACAAGTATATTTGCTTTGAGTCTCAAAGATCCTAACTCTTAGGGGAGTTGCTGGTGAAAAGCGGAGAGTTGGTATTTATAGGAAACTGGTTGTCCTGTTAATATTTCAGAGGCCCTTCCTCTTCTCTGAAGGGAGTTATTGTCATTCTTCTCAATTACACTCTATTTGCTTACTGCTGCTATAGAATTCACTATAAATTCCTTGCTAGTAGTCTTTGGGAAAAGCAGTTTATTTTACTGACTTCATGGAATTTTTCATTGTCTTTTCCTGCTTTGGGTTAAACAGGATGGCACTTTATACCTTCTTGTCCTGCTTTCTCACCTAGTGATCGGTAGGTGGCACTCTTGGTCAGGGATTCTTTGCAGCTAAACTGGGAAGTTTTGCAAGTGAACCTGAGTTTACAGGGAAGTGGTTAAGACTCAGTGCCAGGCATCCGCAAGGCAGTTAGGTAAGAACACTGTGGATCTCTCTCTTAGATCACTGATTCTGAAAATTATAAATAATAGTTAATTTCAGAGTTTCTATGTTCAATCTATTAGTCTGCTTTTATCCTTACCCTGTTGAGTGGAATGGGAGGGAAGAGAGATTTTTCTAAGCCAAAATTAGATGTTTGGCAATGTCTTTTTCTAGCAGAAAGATCATGACAGAAGGAAAGACAGTGAACCAGGAAAGTGAAAAGTCTAAGATAGAGGACATAATGACTTCTGTCTTTATTTTAGTACGTACTCATTTGTTTCTTCATTCAACAAATATTTACTGGGCACCTACATGTATGTGCCCAGCATGGTCTACCCCCGAGGTCCATCAGTGAGCACAATAGCTCTGTTCTCATAGAGCTTACATTCTAGTGGAGGAAGACAATTAATTAAATAAATTAATAAGGAAATAAAATTATATAGTATGTTGAAAAGGATGTAAGTGCAATGGAGACAGAAAAAGATGAGCAGGGTAAATGGGACAGAGTGGAGGGATAGGTTCATTGCAGTAGTAAACAGGGCTTCTCATTGGATATCTACTAACTGAGCAAACACTTGAAAGAAGTGAGGAACTTACCACATGGACATCTGGGGGAAGAGCATTCCAGACAGAGGGAATAACTAGAACAAAGGTCCAAAGGGAGGAGCTTACCAAAGGTTAGCAAGGATACTAATGTGGCTGGAGTGGAGTGAGGGCCAGTGAAAATAGTAGATGAGGCCAGAGAGGTAACACTGGGGTGAGGATGGGAGTGAGACCATAGGGGGCCTGGTATTAGGACGACTGTAATTTATTGTTAAATCAGAACATTGTTGAGAGTGAAACAGGGCACCATTGGTGGGGGCAGTAGCTGTGGAGTAATCAGAAGTGGTCAGACTCAGGATATATTTTTGAAGGTAGAGCCTACAGGGTTTCTGGTGTGAGAGAAAGAGAAGGCACTTTTAATTAAGAATAACCACAAGATTTTTTTTTTTTATTGGTTTTAATAGTTTTTAACATGTGAAATTTTGGGTTCTACATTTTTGTTTGTCCATCACCATGTATATGACTCCCTTCACCCCTTGTGCTCACCCCCCACCCCCATTGCCCCTGGTAACCACAATACAGTTTTCTCTGTCCATGTGTTGGTTTATAGGGAATAACCACAAGAGGTTTTTTTTTTTTTTTTTTTAGATTTTATTTATTTTATTTTTTCCCCCCCAAAGCTCCAGTGGATAGTTGTTTGTCGTAGCTGCACATCCTTCTAGTTGCTGTATGTGGGACTCGGCCTCAGGATGAACGGAGAAGTGGTGCCTCGATGCGCACCCGGGATCCGAACCCGGGCCGCCAGCATCTCAGCGCGCGCACTTAACCACCAAGCCACAGGGCCGGCCCACCACAAGATTTTTGATGTGAGCAGTTTGACGGATGGAGTTTCCCACAACAGAAATAGGGAAGGTGAGGGAAACCAGGTATTCTGAGAGAGAGGGATTCAGGATTTCAACACTGGGCGTGTTGAACTGGAGGTGTCTGTAGGACATCCAAGTGGCAGTGTCCAGTAGGCAATTATCTGTGCAGAGTTCGGGAGAGAGGTCTGGGCTGTGGTCGTCAGCACGTATATGGACTTTTAACTTTAACCATGAGCTTGTGTGAGATCGCCACGGGAGTGAGTGAGTGTGGATATAGTAGAGGAAATCACCAAGAGCTGAGCCTTGGAGCTTCCCAACACTAGAGGTTAGGAAGAGGAGAAGGATCCAGCAAAGAGATCGAAAAGAAGCGACCTTTGAGATAGCCACGAGATTGTGATGTGCCAGAAGCCAAGGAAGAGAGGCTCTCCAGGAGAAGGGAGTGATGTAATATCAGATGCTGCTTGGAGCTCAAATGAGCTGAAGGCTGGGACTCAACCCCCGGATTTATCCACGTGGAGGTCATTGTTGACCTTGCTGAGCTGTTCAGGTAAAGCCATAGGGGTGAAAGACTGCTTACAGCGGGGTTAAGAGAATGGGAGAAGACAATCCTTACCAGGAGTTCTGCTACACAAGGGAGCAAACAGGTGAGACACTAGCAAGCAGAAGTAGGCGGTGTTGTATAGCGGGCCTCGAATGCTGGGCTAAATAGTTTTTGGAATTGATGCAGTTAAGTAACATTTTAAGAGGTGACGTGGGTCCTGGAGCCAGACTACCTGGGTTAACTCATGTGACCTAAGACAAGTTGCTCACTTGTGCTTCATTTTCTACTTTGTATGAGTATAAAAGGAATCCTGACTTCTTAGAAGCTTAGCTGAATTAATCAATATAAAGGGCTCAGCAGTGTATTTGCCTGATAGTATTCAAAAAACTTGAGTGTTTTTATTAGTGGTGTTATGATCAATATATCAGATAGCAATATTATCTCTATCTCATTCATGTTATTGTTTCCAATGCCATACTACTTTTCCACCTGGACATCAATGGCAGTCACCCTTCCTCAGGATATCTGTGGCACTGTAAAGGGAGAAGAAATAATTCCAGAATGTCTTTTGTCTACTTCAGGTGAGGTCAGCTCAACTTTAAATATGGTTTGTTTCATTTAAGGGAAACAAACTGGCATATGGGACAGAGTTCTCTCCCTGCATCTTGGACCAGGTGGCCCAGGAAGAAAACAAACTCTTACCCAAGTTTATTTTCCATACTTGATAACTGTTTGCTCTTAGGATGATCCTGGGCCTCTTACAGTTGCTGTTAGCTGCTCCTGCTGACAGAGGCCCCACTTCAGTGTCTTGGATTTTCTGGGTCCATGGTTTCTAAAATTTTATATCTAATAAATATAACAATAACAATTTTCCTTCCATTTCAACTGGCCTCACATCTTAGAATCTGGACTTGCCATCCAGCTTGTTTTTCACTTCTGACCTAAAGTAGTGCATGAGGTGACTTGGCTCTGGTAGAAAGAGTTTCATATGAAACATTAGAACCCCTCTCCCTCCATAAAACCATTTCTTAAGCTCCTAAAGACTTCTTTGAAGGGTTTCACGAGTTATTTTCACGTGTAGCCGCATACTGTATAAGAGAAACAGCTTGATGGCAAGAAAAGCTGCTTCTATAGAATTTGCAACTAAAGCCAATACGCACTGGCTTTGTCACAAGCAAGCTTTTTATCTTGAGATTTCCAGTCTTGATTTCTCAACCAAAGGAGCTCAGATAAGCTTCAGAGAAAGCAGCCCCCTCTCAGCTGTCTTTACTCCTCTTTTGATGTTCATCCCTTGTTGCACCCAGGCAGCCCAGTTCTGTCTCGTGTTGCATCTCCTGTAACCTTTACAAAATGATTGCTTTCATGTAATCTCTGCCTTCAGTCACGTTCCCCTGCAGCCAGGGCCAAAGTGAACAAGGAATTTCCCCTGGAGTGAAGTTCATAAGGAGAGTCAGAGTGGGCCGATACTGAAAATTCAGTTAAAATATTCTTTCTTTTACCTGACAGTAGCCTTGTTACAAATACAAAAAGGAAATGACTTAATCACTATTTGTGCCTTTAAAACTCTCATTTCGGTGGGAGACACCTTGGGGCATCTTAGCTTTGGTTGCTGGTATCACCCAGTTTATATTTGGCAAGAGGGAATTCTGAGGACACAAAGAATTAACTATCGAGAGATTGTGCATCATCTTTTGTCCAAGAATCTTGAGACACATTCTAGGAGATGCCTTAGTCATCCTCATGCTGATCTTCATGTTAAGGAGGGGGATGGAATTAACATTCTTTATTCTTAAGAAATTATTAGGCATTACTAGATAATTCCTTAAAATGTACTGTGAGTTTATTAGAAAATGTTGTTATGATAAGGAATACTTTAAAGGTTCAGAAAGAAACATGGCTATCCATTTGTTCCTCTTTGTTCCTCGCCTTTGTTTTTCTTTCCAAACATTTTAGTGCTTGCTCCGTGCTGCACCATGGTTTATATTGTGGTGATGTAAAAATCAATCATATGATGCATTTCTATGGGAGATTAGATTTAGATATGCAGATAGCATTGATACAGGCTGGTGATAGGGAATGTATTTTCGGCAAATGGACTCTGATTTGAGGGAGACAGAAATGGGTGCAACTAACTGCATAAAATATAGTGGGAACACAGAGAAAGGATGCCATTAATTGGATAATTGTTAGTGGAGGCAGTGATGTTTAAGCTGGAAGTCCAGTTAGGATACCACAGACTAGGCTGAGCCGAAAGGATGAGACTCAGAGTTAGGTCTATGGCAATGAAAGTGGGTGAGAATGGGTTATATTGATGTTGCAGTGTTGGGGTTAAGAGGCCTTGATGATTCCATTGACTGGAGAGGAGTGGGAAATGGAGGTGTCACCTCATCCTCTAGGAGAGGATGATGGTGCTTTGCCTTGAGTCCCAGAACAGGGCAAGTGCTGGTTTGGGATGAAGGGACTGGGGCAGGAGAGAGGGGAGTGTTACAGGTGTGGAAGGGAGAGAAAATGAGGATATGTTGAGCATGAGGTGTGTGATGAGCCTGAACATTTGGAAATAAGACATCTTTTAGGTAAGATTTCTTTGAAAGGTGTATATTTTAAAAATATTTGCATGGAGGTGATATTTAAAGCCAGTGGAGCAAAAGAGATGGTACCCTGAGAGTGTAGGGCCAAGAGAGGGCTGAGAACGACTTTGAGGTCGGTCTCCCTCCACTTAAGGGATGCAGAAAGGGGGAACAGTTCACACCAAAGTAGCAGTGTCAGAAGAGTAAACCATTGGTGTCAGGGAAGAAAACGGGTTTAGCACAGAGGGAATCGTCAACTGGGTCAAATAATTGAGCGAGGTAAACCAGATGAAGATTGAGTAGACACGAAGATTGGAGCTGAAGTTTACAGGTTCAGGGCTCCCCTCCTAGAGAGCAGGTTGTTTTGGAGTGATGGGAACAGAGCATATGGCATTAGGCCAAGGTGTGGATAGGAACTCGAAGCTATGAATTTAGTTGGGATTGTTGGGAGGAGGGACAAAAGGAATAAGGCTCATCAAGGTTTTCTTTTTTTCCCTTCAATATTTTGCAGAGGGGAAACTTGATCATAAAATAGTTTTCACACATAATTTCTAATATCTGATATTATCTGTACTTCTATATTCAGTTAATTCAAGAGCTTTTTGATTCCTATTTCTAAATATTATTCAAAATAACTGAGTAACTTTTGAAGTTTCAAATTGACTGTGCTAAAGGTGAAAAATTCCCCAAGAATTTTGCTGGTCCTTAAGAAAGAGCATTAATTTAATTATATTTTTATGACTTTTTCTGTTTAAGATGCTTTCCCAAGTTTAAATCAAATAATTTTAACATAAGCTCTTTTGGAAGCTGATGTTAAAAGGGCTGATAACACAGATACGTTGAAGCTTGTTCCGTTAGCAGCTCTTTCAAAAGTGCTCTTGGTTGGGAGATGCCACTCTGTCTGTCACTGCTCTTCTGCATTACCATATATAATGAGTCATTGCTCTGCCCACTATAATCTATATAGCAAAACCTAAGGACTATATATTAGATAAATTGGAAAATATGATACTATGTAAAACAAGATTTAGGACAAGCATTACAAGCTTTGTTTCCAAACCCTAATTATTGAGAGCTAAACAGAGTGCACCGAAGTGCTCTATAATTTTGTTCTTCAAATTTTTTCACTCACGTACCCTCTAAAATGATTTTTACAAACTGTCACCTTGCATATTTTTTAATTGAAATGTAAAATTTTTCATCATAAGTTTAAATAATACAAAGGACATTTTAATACTTTAAAATGTTTCAAGTGGAATTTTAATACCATAGTGACTTGATACTCTGTTATCTGTTTAAAAACATACATGAAAGCTCTTCATTAATAGTAACAAATTTTTAGTTGTTCTGTTTTTCCCTGAACTCCTGTTTCCATTGTACTTCTTTCTTAGAAATTTATCCTAATCTATTCAGCGGTACAGATTGATTACATTTCTCTGCAACGAGATAAGTGTATACATTATAGTTGATCAAACAACAAAAATATATGACAAATTTTGATGAAGTTAATAGATACAAAATTTAAATTTCATTGAAAACAGTATCTTTGTGTGTGTGTGTGTGAGGAATATTGGCCCTGAGCTAACATCCGATGCCAATCCTCCTCTTTTTTGCTGAGGAAGATTGGCCCTGGGCTAATATCCGTGCCCATCTTCCTCTACTTTATAAGAGATACCACCACAGCATGGCTTGACAAGCAGTGGGCGCTTGGGATCCGAACCTGCAAACCCTGGGCCGCTGAAGCGGAGCACAAGCACTTAACCGCTACGCCACCAGGCTGGCCCCAGAAATTGTACTCTTAACGAGAATAAAGGTTTTAGTTTTTTTCTCAATTTAACTATCAATGGATAAATATTACTTATTCCTAATTCAGCATCAATTCTACTTCTATTTTTCAATTATACACATGTATATAGGCACTGAGAAACTTGTTCACATACAAATGTAAATCAGAATTAAAAAATATAGTTATAGCAGTGAGGCAGTTTTTTTTTTTTTCCTTTTTCGAGGAAGATTAGCCCTGAGCTAACATCCATGCTCATCTTCCTCTACTTTATATGAGACGCCGCCACAGCATGGCCTGATAAAGGGTGTGTAGGTCCGCAGCCAGGATCTGAACCTATGAACCCCAGGCTGCCGAAGCTGAGCACGCGCACTCAAGCACTATGCCACTGGGCTGGCCCATGTGGTGCAGTTTTTTTTTTTTAACTCCTTTAAGGTTTATTGCATGTCAAATCACAGTGATCTATCACCAAAATTGTTTGTGATGATCTACCAGCTAATAGGTTCTTTGTGTTTATTGAAAGCAAACAGTTTGAAACAATCTGACGTATATATGGATTTGTTACCCAGCTGTTATGGTAATTCCTTTTGTTGATTTCTGAGAAGTATGCCAGAAAATAATTACTGACTCAAATAGCTTAAGAATATTTAAAGCTCTTGTTCATACATTGTACAAGTGAGGATGAAGAAGCATTTGGGTAGAGGTAAACTGGTATATGTATGTGAGATGTAAAAGTGGTTTCTCAAACTTTTACACCAAGACACATCTAAGTACAAGATATGTCTAAGTGCAATTTTTATGGAACTGTCAGAGTCATTTGGTTAGGGACCTATCTACAGAGGCAATAATAAAGAATAAGGAAAATGAACTTCTTTAAGTAGAGAAATGCAATGACTAAGATTCCAGAGATACATAGTGAATAAAAATTAGAAAAAAAATAAATGCATAAAAACCTTTCAGTCCCAGGACAGCGTACGATTAGCCTAGAATCAGGCTCCTCAGACTGTAAGAACTTGCAAATCTCCGAATAGATGCAAAGGCAGCAGATGATCTTCAAGGACGGTAAGTACAAAGCCAAGAATTTGGGAGAAACATTAATTCACATTGAAAACATAAAATTTAAAACCTTGGGTCTGAACCTAGAGTAGAAACTTGGTAGACACTATGTGGGTTGTTCCATGAAGACAAAGACTTAGTGACCTGTTGTGGCCAAAAAACGTCCAGGCTTATCAAAAGATAATAAAACCCATATACCCTATAGAGCTATGGTAAACCAACCCATATGTGAAGTCTGCCTCCAGTAAATGAGATCATTTCTGTGAACACACTTTATAAAGTCTACCCGTTGTTCTGTGAATATTAGTTATGATGATGTCAGTGGTGATGATGCTGTTTTAAAGGAACAAGAGCAAGTCCAGAGTAGGGCTTGCAGTGATGGCATGAGGATGCTGTCAGTTGGAAAAGATTATGATTCTTCAGCTTGAGAATGTGAAGACTGAGAGGTGAAATCATTACAAATCATTAAGTTGCGTAAACTGTGGGTTGGTGGAGATGAAGTGAATGTTAAACTAAGTGTTAAAGTACATGGTGTATCCAGGAATGAGACAGTCAGCACATGAGAACGGGTCTGTCTTTTCTCATCTGGTGTCCCTGAGTTATGTAGTAATTGGCACATGCTAAGTGCTCAGGGATTGTCTGCAGCTAATAAACACTTAGAACTTGCACACATGTAATATAGTAGGATTCTAAAAGGATTCAAAGAAGACGCACAAGTTTAGCCATGATGGAGGCATAATTAACTGAAAGAAGATGGTATCTTTGTCGTGTTTCAAGTTGTCATCAGGGAAGATGTCCATGTCGTGCCATTAGGCATTCAGCAAAACTCTGGGCCAGGTGGCTGGAGGCATCATCCTGGAGTGGCCATTTTCTTTTTCTTTTTTGTGAGGAAAATCAGCCCTGTGCTAACATCTGCCAATCCTCCTCTTTTTTTGTTTTTGCTGAAGAAGACTGGCCCTGGGCTAACATCCATGCCCATCTTCCTCCACTTTATATGGGACACCGCCACAGCGTGGTTTGCCAAGCGGTGCGTCGGTGTGCGCCCGGGATCTGAACCGGCGAACCCCGGGCCACCGCAGCGGAGCGTGCCCACTTAACCGCTTGCAGGAGTGGCCATTTTCTGTTTAATTCATTTACTGTTCTTGTACTTAAGTATAGGCAATGTACTCAAATATCAATAAGATACAGACTGTTCCCTCAAGAAATAATAGTGATGTTATTAGCCTTTATTGGGTAGTTACTTTGTACCAGGCAATGTGCTATGTGCTTTACATACATTGCCATTTAATTTTCAAACCATACCTAAGAGGGTGGCAATTTAATCCCCTACTTTTTTTTTTCCCAGTGAGGAATATTCTTTACCAGGTTAGGTGGCTGTGCCAGAATTCAAACTGACCGCAAAGCACACACCATTCACAATGTGCCATAGTGTTCACAACCTGATCCAGAAGATAAAACCAAAATGCTCTGGGGATGGGAGAGAGGGAGCTATTACATTACTTGGAAGGGTAAGGAAGAGGTGTTCTCAGGAGATGGCGCTGAGTCGGCTCCCCATGGCAGGCCAAGCCCATAGTGCTCAGCACCTCCTGGGCCCTGTGGCTCTGCAGGTGGCTGATCACTCGTGACTAGTTGTCATTGTGCGACTATAGGAATGAGGTGTAGTTGATGTTAACCAGGATTAGTTCAACAATATAGTAGTGGTATTGTGATTTATAATAAGAAACATATATTTGGTCTTCATCTCGTTTCTGGCACAGAGCTCCTAAAAACCTTGGAATTTCCTAAGTGATGAGAGCCATAAAAGTGTCTTTTATTATGTTAATGAGTGAACTTTTGGACCGCAGCTAAGGAGGGGGCTGTTGCCAGGGGAACCAATCACGTGATGAGAGGGTTGGAACTTTCAGTCCCACCCCCAGCCTCCAGGGAGGGGAGAGGGGCTGGAGATTAAGTTCAATCACCAATGGCCAATGATTTCATCAATCATGCCTAGGTAATGAGGCCTCCGTAAAAACCCAAAAGGACGGGGTTCAGAGAGCTTCCAGGTTAGGGAACCAGAACGCTTCCATGTGTCACTGTACCAGGCCCCAAACTCCACAGGGACAGAAGCTCCTTTGTTTGAGACCTTGCCCTAAGTGTCTCTTCATCTGGCTGTTGACTGGTATTCTTTAATATCTGTTGTAATAAAGTGATAATCTAGTGAGTAAACTGGTTTCCTGAGTTCTGTGAGCTGTTCTAGCAAATTAATTGAACCTAAGGAGGGGGTTGTGGGAACCTGATTTATAGCCAGTCATCCAAAAGCACAGGTAACAACCTGGACTTGCAGTTGGAATCTGGATTGGGGAGGCAGTCTCATAGGGCTGAGCCCTTAACTGAGGGGTCAGATGCTATCTTCAGGTAGATGGTGTCAGAAGTAAGTTGATTGTAGGACACCCAGGATGGTATCAGAGAATTGCTTGGTGGTGTTTGGAAAACCCACACGTTGGAACTGGAGTCAGAATAATAATAGTACTGGTGATCTTTTTAAGATAATAATGCTCTGATTTCAAAGTGACTGGCTGGATTGAAAGAAATTCAAAATACCTTGGTACCAGGCTTCTACAACATGTACGCCAACATCCACACATGTTCTCTGGTGAGGAACCAGCATAACCAGAGAAGCCCCACTCTCTGAACAGCCCCAACTTGGTGTCATCTTCTAACCTTTACTAAGACCCGTGTCTTTTAAGCTTACCACAGTAAAATATAATTTGAGATCTATGAGTCTCAATACATATTCTGACCAATTTTCAAACCTGGTGCTTGAAGGCTGTGTCTGATTTCTTTTTCCATCAGGTAGATCTATGGAAAAAGGGCATTCCACCCTGAGGAAAATCATGAGGAAGAAAGTGGATGAAATAGGCAACTGTGCGATGTGGGTGAGTAGAGGGGACAGGAGATAAAGAGAGGGGCATGGTGGGAATCCTACCCAATCCACAGCACCCCTTCCTGAGGCACGGTGCTGGTGTGTGACTTGCCATGGCTGACTGGACCAAGGGTGGCACTTGACTTGAGATGGACAGTTTTTCCTGGGAATTTAGAATTTAGACTGATCATCCTCTTGTTAGTCTCCACACCCAGTTGGGATTGGACTCGGGACTCAGTTTTCTTATCTCATCACGGGCACTTAGCAGAGAAAGGAAAAGATTTTCAAAATCAGGACAAGGAGCTTGTAATTGGTAGGCAACGGGGAGCCATTGAAATCTTTTTCGTATGAGAATGACACGTAATCAATCATATCTAGTCTGCCAGAGACATCTAATACTTCTTAGTTCTGAAAATTGCTAAATTCATTTTATGACGACTATTCCAAGTGCCTGCTCTAATGTACTTTGCTGAGATGAAACCAGAGTACTTCTTTTCCATAGGATTAAATGCATTAGTCTCAGCCTGAGTTCACGGAGCATGGAAAGGGAAGAATGTCACCAGGTGGACTCCCATTCCCCTCCTTTCTGAGGCAGCTCAGTCATGTAGACATCCCTTCCTTTCCTTATCCTTGACTTACACTTACCCCTTGGCTTTTGGAAAATTACATTGTCTCTTTATTTTTTTTCCTAACTGTATGCAACTTGTAAATCATGGCAGTCTAACTCCATGGAAAGCTCAGAAACATGGACTCTCTTAGTCTTGGTGATATCTTGATGATAAAATTGTCTTCAGAATTTTATTTGTTGACAGCAGCTGTCTTATTATTTTTAGGTGGTTCTTTTTCATACTCTGACAGTGCCCTCTGGGGAAGGCTACAAACAGCTTCTTACACCTTTCATTTAAGGAAGGTTAATGTGCCTGTGTTTTTGCAGAGAGGGCAGCTGCAGTCCTGAGAGTACAGCCAGTGTTCTCTTTTATCCTCCTCTCCCTCAAGTGCTGTCGGATTCCTGGTGACAGTGAGTCAGGCACTCCAGGAGGTGAGCTTCTCTTGGTGCATCAATACTGTCGTTCTCTCTCCCCCAGGCTCCTGCCTGTATCATCCCTTGCCCGCTCTTAGTCTGCTCTTTGCTAACACACTTCCATCCTTGCTTGAGTCCTAGGCGAGCATATTCTGTGTGTGGTAAAGATGACTTGGTGTTGACCCTACATTCCCTGCACTGCTTCCTTTTTGGCCTGTTTCCTGCCTCTCTTACCTTTCAGAATGCTATTCGCAATTCCTTGAAAAGCATTGGACTGCTAAACATATAAGAAAAAAATGCTACAGCAATTAATAATAACAAAAACGACGATTTGTGTTCTTACTCTGTACCATGCACTGTGTTGACACTTTGTAAGCGTTTTCTCATTAAATTCTGGTGAAGACCCATCCGTGAGGTATTTCTGTAACTATCTCAGTTTTCAGAAAGGGTAGCTGAGACTCAGAGAGTTTACATGACTTTCCCAGTGGTAAGTGGGAGGGCCAGGACTTGAACCCACTTGTCATGTCCAAGTCTGTGCTGATACACAGTACTATCATAGCTCATTGCTTGGCAACACGAAGGAAAGCACTTCTGAGAACCCTCAACATTGTTCATTTTCATCATATTTAGTCTTTGGCTGCCAAAAGTCCCAGTGGTGATTTTATTTCTCCTTGTTTCACTGTTATTGAAATTTGGGATCCAAATTTCTCTCTGAGCTCATGGTCATCTCCTACCTCCTATGTTTACAGACATGTCTTTGCAACCTAATCAGACTGTGCAGAGGCCAGCTCCTTATCCCCCTGTGCTTATGTCAATGTTTTATTGGCTTTTAAATACCTTGTCTTAGATGTAATCGATACCTTATTTCCTTTTAAGGAGTATCTCTGTAATTTTGTGTTAGGAATGGATAGCTCAGGTCTGATTCAGAGTTACAGTGCCAGTAGCCAGCACAGTTTATGTGCCCAACATAGTGCTTTATGCGTATTCTCATGGAATCATTGCAATAGCCAGGTGAAGTTGATAACAATACAATCTTGATTTTACAGAGAGGAAACTAAGACTCAGTATAATAGTAAGCCACTCTCACCTAGATTACAGCATCATTCTCCCAACCGGTCTTTTCACATACCCTTTTGCTCTCCCATTCCTTTTTCACATTATTGCAAGAGTGATATGTTTTAAAATGTAAATCTGATCAGGCCACTTCCTGATGTAAGTCCCCTCAGTGGTTTCCAATTTCCCTTAGAACCAAGTCCAAAATCCTTAATGTGGCTTAGGAGAATTGCCATGTCTCACCCCTGATCAAGTTCTCAGTCTCATATCTAATCTCTTTGCTCAATATTTCTCTAACCCAATTCTACTGGTTTTCTTTCCATCTCCAGTATGTGCCTATTTAAGTAGACATTGTATTGTCTGTCTCCCAAGTTAACTGAATAAAACTTGATCTCCTATTCGACTATCCTTTATTATGCCTGCTATACTGGTAAATATAGCAGTTTCATTATCTCTTCATCTGTTGCCTAGTTATGCTATGCTTCTCATATTCAATCCATAAACTGTTTTCCACGTGTGGTAGGTTATGGCCTCCCAAAGATGTCCATGTCCTAATCCCTGGAACCTGTGAATGTTACCTTATAAAGCAAAAGGTACTTCGCAGATGTGATGACGTTAAGGAGCTTGAGATGGGGAGATTATCCTGGATTGTATGGGTGGACCTCCTGTAATCAACAGGGTCCTTATAAGAGGAAGGAGGAGATCAAAGCAAGTACTAGAAGATGTGACAGTAGCACCAAGAGGTTGGAGTGAGGAGAGGAAGGGGCTACAAGCCAAGGAATATAAGCAACCTCTAGAAGCTAAAAAAGGCAAGGAAACAGATTCTCCCTCATGTCTCCAGTAGGAACACAGCCCTCCTGACACCTTGGTTTTAGACTTCTGACCTCCAGAACTGTAAGAGAATAAATTTGGGTTGTCTTATGCACCTAATTTGTGGTAATTTGTTAGAATAACAATAGGAAGCTAACACACCATGCAATCCAGCTTTCAAGATTCTGTATAACCAAGAGATGGTCATTCATTCAACAAGTATCTATTGAGTGCCAGGCACTCTACCTAGGATATTGCCCTCATGGTTGTTATATTCTAATAGAGGGAGACAGAAACTAAACGATAAATGTCACATGGAAGTTATAAGTGCTACATATTTAGAGAGAGAAAAAAGAACAAAATAAGATGAATCCATAGTGCCAGGGAGGAGAATTGCAATTTTCAGTAAGGTAGTCAGTGTGGGCCTCATTGAAAAAGTGAGCCATGTGAAGGAGTTAGAATATGGGCTTAGGGAAGAGCATTCACCAGGCAGATGGACAAACCAGCACCAAGGCCTTAAGAAGGGAATGTGCCTGGCATGTTGGTGGAAGAGGAAAAAGGGCAGCGTGGCTGAGGCAGAGTGAGCCAGAGTAGGGTAGTAGGATGAGGTCAGAGAGATAATAGTGGAGCAGCTCCTGTAAGGCTTTTCTTTGAATAAAATGGGTTAGTCTTGGAGAGTTTTGAACAGATCCATAATATACACTGAGGTGGGTTTTTTTTTTTTTTAAGATTTTATTTATTTATTTTCCCCCCAAAGCCCCAGTAGATAGTTGTACGTCATAGTTGCACATCCTTCTAGTTGCTGTATGTGGGACGCGGCCTCAGCATGGCTGGAGAAGCGGTGCGTCGGTGCACGCCCGGGATCCGAACATGGGCCACTAGCAGCGGAGCATGCGCACTTAACCGCTAAGCCATGGGGCCGGCCCTGAGGTAGGTTTTAAAAGAATCACTCTGTTGCTGTTTTGAAAGTAGATTCAGAGTTGAGGATGAGGATGGGTAACAAGGTTGAAAACAAACCAGTGAGAGGTCTATTGAAATTACGTTGGCAAGAGATGGTGGCTCAGACCAAAATGGCAGCTGTGGGGTTGGTAAGAAGTGGTCAGAGTCTGGGTATATTTTGAAAGGTAAAGCCAACAAGATTTCCTGACAGAATGGAAGTGGAAATGCAACTCCAAGATTTTTGGTCTGATCAAAGGGACAATGGAGTAGCCATCAACTGAGATGGGGAAACCCTGATAGAGTGGGATTGAGGGCAAAGATCAGGAATTCAGTTTGCGGCATGTTAAGTTTGAGACATGTTAAGACATCCAAATGGAGGTGATGAATGGCAGATATTAAAGTCTGTCCATGAAGAGCAGTCTGGGCTGGAAATATTTATTCGTGAGTTGATAGCATGTAGATGGCATTTTAAATGGTGAAGCAAAAGAGAGGCATAGGATATGGGGACAGGCTAGGGGATATGCGGAGACTTCCCCATGGGAATTCGAGTACCACAAATGAGGGGTGATTGGGAAGTACATGTTAGAACGTTTAGAAAAAAATATATATTTTACCTTATAAAACTAGTTATCTTTTTTTACATAGAAGGAGATGTTAATTTTCAATGAGAAAAAGAACATTTTTACATCAAATCTTTGGTACTTTTTCTAGTAAACTCTAACAAAATGCAATATAATCAGTCCACTTATCAGCATCACTATCAGTATTTGCATGTCTTTTCTTATGTTTACAACAGTAATATCATTTTCCAGCACCTCATAAATCTCCACATGTTGTCATTAAAGATGTCTATTCCGTAAGAAGTCAGAAATCAGTATCAGCGAGGATAATTTTGTGGTTTGTGGAATGGAATTCCTGTTGTGACCAAAGTGGACGTTTTGTGGACTCCCCCTCATCTGACAGATTGTTCTACTCTGCTCTTCGCTGGAATCGGATGATAGTACTTACCATGTGTTTGGTGTTTTATATTTTATGAAATCTTCTCATACGTAATCTTATTTATTCCTCACAATGGCTTTAGGAAGCAGATAATGTTATTCTCATTTATAGATGAGAAAACTTAGGCTTAAAGAGTCAAAGCAATTTACCCAGGCTCATTAAGCAGACTTTGGACTTGACTCAAACGTAGGACCACCCATCCTTTTCATACTTCATTAAGATATCCAAGCATCTTTAAATTTATTTAGTTTTTGTGTGTGTGTGTGTGTGTGTGAGGAAGATTGGCCTTGAGCTAACATCTGCCAATTCTCCTCTTTTTTGCTGAGGAAGACTGGCCCTGGGCTAACATCCATGTCCATCTTCCTCTACTTTACATGGGACGCCGCCACAGCATGGCCTGATAAGCGGTGCGTCAGTGCGCGCCTGGGATCCAAACCTGTGAGCCCCGGGCTGCCGCAGCGGAGCACGTGCACCCAACTGCTTGCGCTACTGGGCCAGCCCCAGTTTTTTTTTTTTTTAATGTCAGTCAAAGAAAGCTGGTAAAGGACATTTTATGGGCTTCTTGGAAATGGTTTCTACTAGACTTTAAAAAGCTGTATAAGGTAGTGTAAAATGTAATATAAAGAAAATTAAATTATTATAAATTTCTTCTAGGAAATGACTCCTTTTTAGTTCTTGTGTGTTTGTCTCTTGCACAGATTACTTCCCATATGTGGCATAACTGCTCCTTGATTGTTCCAAAGCTGCCTTGAGGTTAGTTGAGATTGGAAAGCATCAAGCAATGGCCACTGAAGAAGACTAATTGTGTGCCCAGGCTCACTGAAATGGTGCTTGCTGATGGTCCCGATTACCCCGTTTTGCCCTAAACTTCCTGTCACTCTTCTCTCTTATGTTTTCTAAAGTCTATACCATGTGAATTCTCCAAAGGGAATTACAAAGCAATATGTTAGGAATTCCTGGAGAGATTTTTCTGCTTATTGCTGAGGCAGAGAGGGAATATCACAGGAAGTGAGTGGTACCATTATTGTTATAAACAAGTTGGCATGGGGGTAGGTTTCTAGTTTGGTTATTTGCTGCCAGGGATGAGAAATTTGGCTTTATGAGGATGAAGTGTGAGATTACCTTTGAATGCTGAAAAAATGGGGAGGTTTTACGGAGCAAAAGGGACAGGACGGATAAAGCAAGTCCTGATGGTTGGGAACCCAATATGTGAGAAGCATAAAAGGATGACTCTAGAGGAGGTGAGAAAATGGAAATGATGTTTATTAATAAGGTACACATGTAAGTGGAGACGAAACAATATACTCCAAATGATAGCATCTAGGTATATTTAGCTAGATGCTTCCATGTGAAAGAAAGATGTCAGAGAGTTCAGTGATGGCGTGATGCAGGGATAACCATTAAAGAGAACTTTGGGAGAAATGGGCTGGTGGGGGGGAATATTTGGAGACTCAGAGAGAGTTAACATTGAGTGTTATCTGCTTCCTATCCCAATTCCCACCCCCCAAATGTGAAGAGTTATTTACAAGGTATATGTATTTTCAGAGAGTATCATTGGTTTAGTATAATTAATATTCTCAACCTAAATAAAGTAGGATATTCCTGAAAGCATTAAATGAGCACTCCCTGGAACTTAAGCCACCAAGGAGCCTATATGTATTTTACTATTTTTCTTAGGTTTATCTATTGCTGAAAATAATGCGAAACTGATATTTACTTAGGTTAAGTTGGAAGATAGTGAAAAAAGATAATGGTAGGAAATCAAGATTTTTATTAAAAGTTTGTTTTATTATAAGAAACAGAAAACAAAATCCTAAGGAGGAAAATGAATTATATAAGAAGCTTTCAATCTAATATTTGGGAGAAAGAGGGTAAATAGAAAGGGATCTTACCTTTATTAAATGGGTAAGGACTAGTTTCTTTACATTTTAGTTTAATCCTTGAAACCAAACAAAAATATAGGTAATATATTCTCACTGACACACAAGAAAATTGAAAATCATAGTTCAGGTCATATGACTGGTAAGTTGGAGGTTGAAACCAGTCCTGACAAATTCTAAAATTCATGTTTCTTTTCATTCTGGAGGAAAATATAAAATTCTAAAAAATTCTACATTTTTTCAAGTTTATTTATTAAATAACTTTTGAAACCATATTTCAAAAGGTCAGAGGAAAAAGATGCTGTGATTCTCTCTCAAGGGAGGCAGTGACCTGTAAGAGACATGTTCTGCCCCTACACAACTAATCCAAGGCTATTCTCACCTATTTAGAGCTGCAATAACCATAAACTTGTAAGCATTGAGTACAAGGAACTAAAATGGGTTCAGTAGAAAAACTCATGTCAAATTAACTTTATTTTCTTTATTTTTTTAAACACTGGTTTTGGTGAATCAGTAGACTGTCATAGATATAGCATTATGTTAGGCAAATATTTGTCCATATCTTTCTTGTTTCCTAGTAGAAAATTGTGAAATGTGAATTCAATTACAATATGCTTAAGCAACCTTAGTCAAACAGTTTTAATTGATGGATCATTTTAAAAACTAGATTTTTTTTCAAATCTGGGAGATCTCAAGCAGGTTGACACAGTTCTATTCAACATTTTTGTTGTTGTTGTTCACAATTTAAATGAAGAAAAAGGAATACTTATCAAGTTAATAGAGTGTAGACAACTAGTTGTGGATGACACAATCAATGAAAGATTATTTCAGAAGATTTAACAGGCATGGCCTTGGACTAAGGCATGCCTGGGAACTGTAGGTATAGACAGGCAGAGTAGGATGGATGGAAAGATGGCAATGGAGGTGGAGCCAGGACTTGGGGCGCTGATCCAGCTGTAAGGCTAGTCTCAGAGAAGAGAGACCCGCAGTCCAGATGCCTGTCCAAAAGGATGCTGTGAACCTGGGCTTGATTGAAGGGCTACCAATGTCTATGACGTTTAATCTGGTCACTAAAATTTTCAAATAGAGGTGATACTCGGAATGAAGTTGATAACATGCTAAGTACTCTACTCACTTAGAACATGGCTGTGACCAACAGCCTTCGTAGACAGGTGACTAGCTAACAGAAAACCAAGGCAAATTCCAGTTATATAAATGGTTAATTTCAGGATAGTTCAGGGGAAAGTGCTTCTGCATCAACTGTTCAGTGTGTCCTGCTTATGGGACTAAGACAAACACTGTGGGGCATGAGGTCTCAAGGTTAGGCTGAATAATGCAGAGTGTTTACCAAGAGCTGCTGAGGGTAGAGTGGCCCAAGACTTTCTGATGGTTGAGGAAGAAAGAAAAAAGAAAACATACCATGTGTCAGATACAAGGGATGAAGGGCCAAGGAATCATGAGGCTGGAAGCTGACAGATCAGGAAGCATAGTATAAGATGTGTGAGGGCAGTGGTTCAGGACTAAGGCCCAGAACATCAAGAGGATGTGGAGATCTGCAGGCAGAAACTTAAGCCCCATTTCAACCTACAGAAGGGAAGATACTCTTCATTATTGTCTAGTCTGGTAAAATTAGCCTATGAACCGAATGGTTTAGCCTTCAGAATGAAGCTTTCACTGTCAAAAGCTAATGAGCTGTACTGAAACACTGAAGATGAATTTAGAGAAAATTATGAAGTTCTTTATTAGAATTTAAAAAAATAATAATTGTAGATGCAGAGGCTTGGTGCAGCTCTCTGGGCAAAATTTCCTGTGAAATTAGAAAATTGTTCTTTAGTTGGTCACACATTTAATATACTCTACATTATGCATTACAGTTTGGGAGAAAAGGCAATGATTTTTAAACTCTGTCAACTAAAGTTAGGGAGAGCCAAGTAGAGGAAAGCCATAGCCTTCAAATCCTGGATTTTCAAGCCATCCTGAGGAATTATATTAAATTCTTTTAAGCACATATTTTTTTCTTTTTTTCGCTGAGGAAGATTAGCCCTGAGCTAACAACTATTGCCATTCTTCCTCTTGTTATGCTTGAGGAAGATTAGCCCTGAGCTAACATCTGTGCCAGTCTTCCTCTATTTCATATGTGGGTCGCTGCCACAGCATGGCTGACAAGTGGTATGGGTCCGTGCCCAGGATCTGAACCTGTGAACCTGGGCTGCCGAAGCAGAGCATGCCAAACCCAACCACTAGGCCATGGGGCTGGCCCCCTTTCAAGAACATTTTAAGAGGACTTGTAGTAATATAATATGTATTCATGGTGAGGAATGTGGACACGATGTCACATGAAACATGGTTGAAAAAAACCCAGAAAGAATGGGGTCACTTAGAATAGGCATGATAATAGTCTTCAAACCTTTAAAGAGATGGAAGGGAGCAGACAAAGGTTAGATATGTTCTATGCTATTCCGAAGAACAGAATTCAGGCCATTGAGTAGAAAATTTTCAAAAGCAGATAGTAGGAACCCAGTAAGCATGTGTTATATGAAATAAGGAATATCTTTCTAACAATGAAGAATTATAACATTGAGTGGGCTGTCCTGGGGCAGTATTCAAATATAGATGAGATGGATCATCTGTCAGGAGGCCCTATAAGATTCTCTCATTGCATGGGACTATTTGTAGGAAAACCAAATAAATTAAGATCTCTCCAAAATATTGTTCCAACATTTAGCATGGTTTTGGTAGTATAGACCTATACCAAACCTACTTAACTTTAGTAATCATAACGTGTTAGATTGTTACTCTCATAGGTGAAATTCCATTTTACAGAGATGTCATAACTCACTTGTGAGTTATATGTATGTCATGATTAATACAGAGAACACTAACTTAGGTGTTAGAAGACAGCTCACTCTCAATTATTAGTTTGATGATATTGAACAAGTCACGTCTTTGAGTCTTATTTTTGTCATCTGTAAAATGAGGATACTAAGCCTACGTCAGTGAGTCAACCCACTCAACAGACATTTCCTGGGTAACCACTGTGTGCCAGGCCCTGTGCTAGCCTTTGGGGATGCAAAGCAGTCTCTTTCCACAAGGAAGAGTCTGATAGGATTGTTTAAGGAGTCAATAGGTTAAATGAAATGCATATAACCACACTGTGCACATGATAAGCCACTATATAAATGTCAGATATTTTCTTTGTGTCAATGAGCATTCATTAAGCATTGAATGTGATAGACCCTGTACAGAACGTAAACTAAAACATCATATGAGATCTATAGTTTTACTTTGCTTCTAATTTTTCTTCCTGCTAAGTGTTTGTGTTTCTAAGCATAACTTCCTTGAAAATAAAGACATTCCAAGAAGCAGTGAGAGTTTCATACCCACACCATGCCCTTTTATTCATTAGCTTTCTCTCTTTTTCTATTATTTTGAAAATACCCAAGCTGAAGGAGAGAAACTGCCAGGAGGAAGAGCCTGGCAAGTGTCACAGCTGCTGCTTACTGAACGGCAGAAATTCACAAGCAAAGTGCAACTCTGGGTATATTTTGGAGGTAGAACAAATAGAATTTTCTGATGGGTTGGATTTAAGTGTGAGAGAAATATAAGATTCAAGGAAGGGTCCAAAGATTTTGACTTGAGAATCTGGAAGGATATGTTTGCCATCATTTAAGAAGAGGAAGCCTTTGGGAACAGAAGATTGGGAATGGAGTGGTAGAGATCATATGTTCCAGTTTGGGATATGTTATATTTGAGGTGTCTATTGACTTCCAAGTGGAGATATTAGTTAGGCAGTTAAGCTATGTGAATCTCAAGTTTGGGAGAGAGGTCTGGGTTGCAGGGATAAATTTGAGAGTCATCAGAATCTTTATAGCCAGGAGACTGAGTGTGATCACCAAAAGAGTGAGCATGGATTTAAAAGAGATGAGAGCCAAAAACAGACTCAGAGCGCTCCAGCCTTTAAGAAGTGAAGGGAAAGAGGAACATGAAACTGAGAGAAAGGAGGGACGCCCAGGGAGTGTGGCATCCTAAAGCCGAGTGAAAAAGTGTTTCAGGTGAGAGGAAACCACTCACTGTATCGACCTATCAGATGTAACCTATCGAATGTTGTCAACAAGTAAGAGGAGGACTGACGATTGATCATGTAATTTAGCAACGTTTAGATCACTGGCGATCTTGACAAGAAAGGATTCAACTGTATGGCAGGAAAAAAAAAGCTAGGTTGAAGAGGGTTTAAGAGAGATGAGGAGGAGAAGAATGGGAGAAAATATGTGAAAACACTTTCAGAGAGTTTTGCTTTTAAAGAAGATCAGAGACATGGGGTAATAGCTGGCAGGAGAAGGGGGGTCAAGGAGAGGTTGTTTTTCTTTTGTTTTTTAAACACAGGAGAAATAAAAGAATGGAAATAATCCAATAAAGGGGCAATTGACGTGGCAGGTGAAGGGAGAGATATTCTCCAGCAATGAGGTGAGAAGTGTTAAAGTAATCAAATGAGGGGGTCATTAGACTGAGGTGGCTCTAATGCCTTGGTAGCCTATGTGAGCAAACTAAGACCTCAGCAGGGGTCAATTCCTGTAAATGTCTCAAGGTTAAGACGAACAACCAATCACAAACAGCCAACTTTCCCAAATCATGCAACTGCTTAACCTATAGCCAACCAAATAATTTCCTTGCTTTGCTTCCTTGTCTCCTCTATGAAATTCTTTCCCCAGCTCCCGTCAGGAGCACTCCTATCCACTTCTGGTTTGGCGCTGCCCAATTGGAATCAATGTTTGCTCAGATAAACTCCTAAAAATTTTAATATGCCTCAGGTTTCTTTCAGCAGAAGGAATGGGATGTAGTTCACAAAACGAGGGACTGGCTTTCGAGAGGTACATGGATACGTACGTGGATAGAGGAACAAGTGTTTCTCTGTAGTACTAGGAGGGAAGTCAAAGGATGTGAGAGCAGACACTGACAAGTGGGTAGGTGGTGGTGGTAGAACTCTGAAAAGTTCTTTTCTGGGTGCTTCCATTTTCTCAGTGAAGTAGGAATCCAGGTCATTAGTTGAGAGTGAGGATAGGAAGGAAGTGTTAAGGGTTTAAGGAGTGAGTAAGTATAAAATAATCATTCAGAGGAGTAGGATAGTGAATGGACTAGGGAAGTACAGTGTGATCTCAATGTACTATCAAGAGCCTGTTTCTGGTAGGATGACCAACTGTTCCAGTTTTCTCAGGTCTCAGGGGTTTTCTGGGACCTTGACTTTTGATGCTAAAACTGGGATAGTCCTGGGCAAACCAGGATGGTTGGTCACAGTAGCTCTTAGTCATGAATTGAGAGAAGTTGATGCGGTTGCTGTTTTTCTGCAGCCATAAACAGCTGCATGAGGGCAGGGTTAAATTAGGGAGAGAAAGAGAGATTGGGATTGAGATTGGATCAGGATTGTAGTTTTGCCAAAGAATACAATAAACAATATGATCTACCAATTCCTCTTCCAGGTATACACCCAAAAGAATTGAAAGCAGAGTCTTAAAGAGATATTTTACACACATGTTCATAGTAGCATTGTTCACAATAGCTAAAAGGTGGAAGCAATCCAAGTGTCCATGGACCGATGAATAGATAAACAAAATGTTGTATAGGCATACAACGCAATATTATTCAGCCTTAAAAAGGAAGGAAATTCTGACATATGCTACAACTTGAATGAGCCTGGGAACCTTGAGTTAAGTGAAATAAGAAAGTCACAAAAAGACAAATCCTGTTTGATTCCACTTATATGAGGTAGAATCTAGAACAGTCAAATAGCCCCAGAATAGTCAAATTCATAGAGACAGAAAGTAGAATGGTGATCGCCAGGGGCTGGGGAGAGGAGGAATGGGAGTTATTATTTAATGGGTGCAGATGTTAGGTCAGCTGGACCAGGAACTGGGAAGTTGTGATATGAGGGATAACAGATTTTGAGAAAGCAGGGAGAGGACACAACCAGGCCTCAGGAAGAAGTGCCCCTTTGATCAGAGGCTGTAGTCTTTGTGAGCTGCTGCGCCTGTTCACACAGCACTCTGTTCTCCATGCTGGTAGAAATGTTTTCCACTGGGAGGGCAGCAGAGTGGCTGCTCCTCAGTAACTCTACCTGCAAGGGGGAGAGGATTAGACCAGTTAACTGAACAGCTCTTCAGCGGGACTTATAGAAATGGAGTCTGGGTTGTCGGGAACTGGATGGTTAAGAGGAGGAGGAACCTGTACCCATCCATTGGAAATCCGAGTCTGAATGGGATTATTCAGAAGATCAAAAATAGGGGAATAACCAGTCTGAAAGGCGTGAAGTGAATTTACATGAGGAGCCAGAGCAGAACCTCATCTCTCGTCACCTTTCTCAGCAACAGCAGCTTCCTCTTATTATGGTTCCCCCGTCTCGGGCAACAGCAGCTCTTCCCTCGCAGGACCCCGGCTTAAAATCTGAGTAATTTCCATCTTGTCCCTTTTTGCCTTCAGTTACCATCATCTCTCTGTGAGACTATTATAGTCTGTCTGCAACTCCAGGGCCCTCACGGGTGTCCTGTATAAATGGTGCCCTTTGGAATTGAGTTAGGTGGGATACTGCACTTTGGGCCCTTGGGCAGACAGGGCATGACGAGGAGCCTGATGTGCCTGGATGAATCGAAGAGGGGATCGACAAGAATATAGCAGACATAAAAATGAAACTTGTATTTCCAAGCACTGCCAAGGCTGAGCCTCAGTACAATATCCATGCAGACTTCAGGAACCAGATTTTATGCCATTCTCTTAAATGAATGAATTTCAAAACATAGCTCTGCACCTCTTGTGGCATGCTTATAAAACAGTCTGGCCATGCATTTCCGCTGCTGGATGAAAGTCCATTGTTTATTTCGTATTTTATGGTCAAATTTTAATTTTTCAGATGAATCACCCTTTTTTAGCTGAGTTTAAAGTTACCTATAAGTAGAGGAATAATTGGAGCATATTTCTATTTGGGCCAAGAGGATAAAGGCCAGTAGAGGCATCAGATCAGAGGAATCACCCTAGTGTTCATTTCACAACCTCTAACTTGAGTGTCTAACTGAACTATAGCCTACTCTGCTAGACTAGAGTCTTACGGTGTATTTCTTTTATTTATAGTCATCATGGGAAGTCAGTTTGTCACTACTCTGGTAATGCACTGGAAAATTATATAACGAGCTCTGATTTTCTGTGTGCCATAGTGGAGATGGATCATGGTGTCAAAACCAGGCCACCAGGGTTGTGATAGTGTCCAAAGCAATTCAGAAATTCCTGCCAGACCTTCACATTATGAGCAAATTTCTGCTGTTTCTCAGCATGATTTTCCAGGACTTTCACTAACTTGGCAATTTGCAATATTGATCAAGTCAGAGTTCTATTCAAGTATCTGCTACAAAATATCAAGTTGTGAATTTTTTTAAAAGTCAAGTGGGATACTTGTTTTACTTCAGTACATTTCCTATAGAAATTAAAAGTGATTCTTCTTACTCACTTTAGATGTGTCTAAGATGGGCAGAGATTTGGGGAAACTCTGGGAGTCAGGAAGAGAGGAGCCTTTAGGGGGCTGGTGTTCAATGGGTTTAAGCCAGTGATCACTATCTGCGGAGAGCAGCCACTGGGGGCGAGGGTGTTGTTAGGAAGGTGGGCAGGAGGCGCAGAAATGTCAGGGATGAAGCTGCTCTTCTTTCTGTGAAGCCACAGAGCACCCCTCTCTCTTCCTTTCCACTGAGGGATTGTATGGGTCAGGGTCCAACAGGAGACATAAAACACACACACACAAAATTAGATAGAAAAAGTTTGACATATAGAATTACCAGGGGATTTCAGTAATGAGGGATTGGCTAATCCAAGCCAAAAGAATGCTAACAAATACAAGAATAGCAGATACAAGAGCAGCCATCATCCCTGGCGCTGAGATGGAGCACCCCAGAAGGCCACGACTCCCAGGGTGGAGACACAGACCTTCCTGGAGAGGACACAGACATGGCTCACGAGATATGTGAAGTTGCCTGGAAATCTTCCCTCTGGAGTGCTGGGGGAAGCCATCCCCATGGAGGTGCTGTGCCTCAGAACTCTGCAGACTGCAGGAGGCCAGGGAAGCTGTGAGGAGCAAAGCCATGCCCACCAGCACTCGGCCCTGAAGCCTTCCTGTGGCTGTGTGTAGGGAAACTGTTCATGGGGAGGTGCTGAACAAGGGCCCTCCCTTAGGAAGCCGCCTCCCTGGGGGGGCAGTGCTGAGAGGCTGGTCCCAGTGAGACACACCATCATGGACACTCCACTATCCTGTCTCCTGAAGAGAGTGTGCTGGGGAAGCTGCCACAGATAGCGGTCATGTGCTGCTGGCTGCTAGGCATTGCTGAAAAAATCGCATACTCTGCAGGAGCCCGGCAAGGAAACCTCTTCCTCCTCCAGAGTCCCTCTCCTGACAGAGTCAAACACCAGGCTAGCTGGCAGTGGAGAGGGAGTTTCAGAATTCAGCTTGTTATTGCAGAGCATGGAGGGAAAGGTGGATTTGGAGCTGAGAGGTAATGAGTCGATAACTCACACTGTGCTCTAGGTGTCTCCCCAGCACCTCTCATTCCCTGAAGGAAGGTGACCCTGTGTTCCTTGCTTTCTGGAGAAATTCTATTTAAACTAAAACCTTTGTTGCAAGGTGCGCTTTTTTGTGCTTAAAGCCTACCATGAGATTCAAAGTCTCTTAATGAAGACAAAGACTTATGCAGAGCATAACACGGCCTGCGCATAAAACAATTCCAGCTCTGTGCCAGGTATTGTTACTTTGGACAAGCCCTCACGACAATACCTAGAGATTGATCTGAGGCTTTGGTAGAGAACAGCAAGAAAGCAATTTAGAAGAGCCTGTAATAAAATGGATGGTGCCAGCCAAAGTCTATTCACAGGGAATTATCTTAAATATATTTGCCATTTTCGTTTTCTGGAGTGTTTCCTTTGTAATTACATGCAGGCCTCGAAGGAACTCCAGTTTCTTTGTCAGCTCCTTCAAATTACATCTGTGGAAGACAAGGCAAATAGTTATTTAGGTCAGCATAGTCTTCGTATTTATGTATTTTCTGTGTATATTTAACAAACAACGCAAAAGAAAAGGCACTTTGTCTCAACACAGAAAAACTAAAATCTAGCCTTTTTAATAAGATTCTAGTCAACTGAAATCAAACCAGAACCTACACTTCTTCATCTACTTGGGAAGAAACTACTTCTTTGGCAGATTTGGTAGATTTGCTGGTTTGTTGTTTGCTGAGCTGAAGATCCCCTCCCCGCTCTGCACCCTGCTCCGCCATACTCACAAGCCCCCGTGAGACAGCACAGCTATAGCTGTCACTACTGTGATAAGAAACCTGCACACGCAGGCGTTTGCTGTGGAGGGAGGCCCCACAGCTCAGGCACTGTGTAGCTCAGTCCCCAGAAAAGATAGCAAGGAGGCCGTCAGAGCTGGAGCTGCGAGTTCCATATGAATTGGGATTCTCTGGTCTGTGCACAATGGTTGCCTTGTCCAGCCTTCTTGGTTTCACTACTCCTGAAGAGAATAAAGAGGATAATCCGGAATCAAGGCAGAAGAAGCGATTTCCTCTTTGCTTAGAAGGGAATTTGGCCAGCAACTTTCAAACACGAAATAGGACCTATGAGGGAGCTGTTCAAAATCATCAGCACATAGCTGATAGTGGTAGTCTTGAGCACCTAAAAGCACGATGAATTTTGTTGTATATATTTTACCAAAAAAAGAAAAAAAGGTACTCAAAATGTAGGCAGCTAAAAAAAAAAGAGAATCACAATGGTTGCCAGGCAGTTAATAATAGTGTCATTTTTGTGGATTTTGTGATGTTTGTGGTGGTGTCAGCATTTTTAATCTGTCATGATTTCTTTTCTCATTCTAAATATTCACTTTATAAAGAGAAAGTACAGGAAACCAAGAAACAGATTTTCCTTATATAAATAAATGAAAATAAAATTAAAATTAAATAAAAGGAAAGTTTGAAATGGGGGAAGTTTTGGAGACATGGAAGGGACATCAACAAGAGTGAAGACAACAAAAAGAGAACTCTGGTAGGTTTCACAGCCATGTTTTCTTTCTTTCAATACTATAAAGGGAAATACAGCTAATTCTAGAGTTTAAATATACACACAGGAGAAAAAGTTTTGGGAAAAAAATCATTGAATAAAAGAATCAAGTCTTTAGCACCTGTTAAACTCATCTCTAGGGAGATAATTCGTTTAACAGAAACCATAGTCTCAGATATCCAACAAGATAACACTATCCCTCAAGAGCTTTTGAGAGATGAGTAATCTGATACTGTATCCCTTATCGAGTCTTATTTTGCTAGGAATTAGAGTGTGCTGATTTTTTAAAAGCTTATTGTATGCAAGACTTTTGAAATTATTATTATTATTACTATTGTTATTAGCATAGAATGACGGGATGGCTTCAGGGACTAATTATAGGCTGAACTGTTTTTAAGATTGCCTGGTATGAACATTCCCAGGCTGGTAGTGATCAAAACCCATTACTACTGGACAGGTGTACAATAGACCATTGTACTTATGTTTGCCTAGACCGAAGCCTAAAACAGGAAGAATTTTCTAGCTTTGGAGCTGCTCTTTCTGATCCTTAACTTTTCCATAATTGTTTGCTTTCCCTAGCTCCCTCTAATTTTTGTTGTTTGCTGAAGTCCCGCTGTGCTATCATTACGTGTGCCATGAAACTTGATCACTTAGCTGGGTTGGTTGTAGCATACCCAGTACCAGGAGAGGAGGCAGAATCAGAAATGCCTTGAATCAGCTTCTCCTACTGCATAAGCTGCTCCCCCAAAGGGAGTTAGGCTCATTGGGAGCCTGTAATAATGCAGGCCACCAGGGTACCACTTCATAAATTACTATTTCTTCGTGGTAAGCTCTTCTCTTCAGTTGCAATTTCCTTGGCTGCTAGTGGTGACTGCTTGCAATATCCAAAAGAGAGAGAAAGTAGGGCAATGACAGGGAAATAATAGAAGCAGGATCCAGAGCCTGAAATAGTTTTAGGACAGCCTTGCTGACTGTAAAACATGGTCTACTTAGTGGAGTAATGTTAGATGTTATCCATCCAACCATCTGTTCACCCAGATGGCAGAATAAATATTCTAAAAGAACTTGGATGTTAGGGAGGGAAAACTGTAGGATTAAATGTAAAAAGGATACATATAAACCCTAAATTTGGGTATAAAAAAATTAATTATACAATTACAGTATGGAGGAACCCTAACTTGAGCACATGTGTGCACATGTGAAAAATAACAGGTGATTAGAAACTCAACATCAGCCAAAGAGCAGCTAAAAAAACTCTGTGATCATGTAAACAATTGGAATGTCTATCTCAGTGGTTTAAGAGTCATGTTTTCCTTGATGATGTTTGACTTACTTCAGGCCATTTGGTTCTGAATACTGCATTTAAGAGGAGCACTGTACCCTGGAATTCTCAAGCTGAAACAATCATGAAACTGTTAGAATTTGATTCTAGAAGCTGCTGGAGGCCATCTTTCCAGTTATATGGAGCTACTTTCCTGCAATATGAAAGACTAAAAGTGATAAATATAGAGACAGACATGGTTAGTCAGTATTTGAAGCACCTTCATCAGGAATCTACACTGTTATAGGTGGGTGCTTAGCATTTCAAATATTATCAAAATCTTCCTCAGAGAGGCTGTTATTAGTTTAAGGGATGTTAAAAACAATTTCTTCAGTGGTGAAATGAGTCATGTTCAAGATAGATGTTTGGTTAGGAACATTGTCCAGGTACAAAGTATGAAAATCCAGGTAGCTCTGAAGACTTCTACAGTTATTGTAGTGCTTGAGGTCTGTAGCACCACTGGTCCTACGTTCCTCCAGTTCGTGGGGGACCCAGTCACCTGACCTGACTCCAAATCTAGTTAGTTCTGCCATGAGAATGTTGTTTCTGTATGGGAGCAAGATTATACGCTAGATGCTATGAGGCAAAGACCAAAAGCAAGTAACTATTTTTGTACTGGCTTGCTAATGAATATTTGCCTTCTTTTTTGTGGGGGGCTGGTGAGCAGAATTTGGCTTATGACTTGCTTTCATTGTGATACACCATCTGTTATTGAGGTTATATACTTGTGGTATATGTGCGTTTGTGTTTGTGTGTGGTATCAGCCGCCACCTACCTCAATCCACAGAAGATAACAACATTCACTCCCCAAATCTACTATTGGCTGAATGATCAAACTGTCTCACATCCATTTGTAGTGAGGAGATGAAAAACAACAAAATAAAAATTTCAGAAATAAAAACATTGTCATTGAGATGAAAATGTCAATAGATGAGATAAATAGTAGAGTAATTTCACTGAAAATTCATGAAATGCAAAATAGAAGTGAAGAAATCAGAATACAAGGGAAAGAGATAAAGAAATGGGAACTAGAACCAGCCCTGATGGCCTAGTGGTTCAAGTTCGGCATGCTCTGCTTTGGCAGCCCCAGTTCATTTCCTGGTTGCAGAACCACACCACCTGTCAGTTGCCATGCTGTGGCAGTGGCTCACATAGTAGAACTAGAACGACTTACAACTAAGATATACAACCATGCACTGGGGATTGGGGGAGGAAAAAAAAAAAGAGGAAGATTGGCAAGAGATGTTAGCTCAGGGCAAATCTTTACTTGCCAAAAAAAAAAAAAAGAGAGAGAAATGGGAACTATATAGAGACAGATTCACCAGATTTATAATGAGTGTTGCTTATGCTCCAGGCCCTTTACTTGTGTGGAACAATCCTCCCAGCAATATTTCCGTCCTTAGCAATGTGTTCATATTATTATATGCTTCTATAAAATTTGCAAAAGTGAGATTTTAAGCCGCAATTGGTTAAGACTGCTGCATCATCATTCCATTCCGTTTGGCCTCTGTCACACTTTCCTTATGTTGGGTAGCACTGGAGTGGCTGTGTACATTTTGGGGAAAGTTGACTTGGGGATATTTTGGTTTGTGTTTGATGAGATATATTTGTGTAGTTTGCAGTAACTTCTCTGTGTAGCTAAGTTACTGTAGGCATCCTAGTGTAGGAATGGCTTCCAGGAAAACTTTTATCACCATTGTGCCAAAACACCTAGCATCACGTCACTGAAAGGCAGGACCAGAGATCATTTCATGATAGGGAAATGTCCTATAGTCCCTGGTACTGACACAGTAAGGATAATGAAGAAGAAACAAGGTTTGATATATCGGGAGTCAGAAGGTGGTCTTACACTAAAGAAACTTGCTAGTGGTTTTTCCCATATTTGACAATAACCCTAAACACAGATATGACCAATGATAAGTTATGGCACTAAAAGAAAACTTTGTAGACATAAATTATCAGTAATAAGAACCAAACTAGAGAAGAGACCAAAATATCTTTCTACTCCCTCAACTGAAAAAGATATTACATAATTATTGTCATAGAAGAATAGGCACTCAAAAATGAAGAAAAAAGTATTACGGAGGTATTCAAGCAGTTAATATACAAATTATATTTCTCTAGAGTTTATTATGTTTGTGGTATTTGTCTGTTTTGTTTCAATTTATGATTTGTGTGATTTATTTTTCTTATTCTAAAGACATATTCACTTCATGTCTAATTTTCTATTCATACTTTGTGTTCTTTCTTTAAAAAGAATTTCAGATTGTATAAATTGCAGGTCACAAAAAACCTGAATCTGTCCTTGGAATTATGAAAGACAGGTGGAGCTGTGGAATATAAAATGAGAAATTCCAATTAAAGTTAAGTGAGATTCAAATGGAGAGAATAGAAGAATTTGGAAGAGGCAATATTCGAAGAGAAAGGTTAGAGAATTTTTCCAAATTACAAGAAAACTTGTCTCATATTAAAAAAATACATTGAGTTCTAAACAGCACAAAGAAAACCAAACCTTAACCTAAACACATTGCAGTGAAACTACAGACTATCATAAATGAAGGAACAGTCTTAAAAACTATCAGAGAGAAAAGAAAGAAAACTTACAAAGATGCCAATCAGAATAAAAGTAGACTTCGAATCAGTGATAACTGATACAGGAGGATGACGCAATTGTATCCTCAAAGTGCTGAGGGAAAATGTTAACCTAGAATTCTATACCCACAACTATCATTCACTATTAAGAGTGAAGCAAACACATTTCCAGACATTTAAAAACTAAGAGATTTACTCTCCTTAAATGAGCTACTTAAATAATATTTCTCAGCAAGAAAGACAAAGAATCCAGAAGGAAGAGGTAGAATCCAGGAAGAAGTGGTAAGCAAAGAAAAGTTTTTAAACTGAAGTATTTTTGTAAAAAAATGCCAAACAACAACAAAAAAACCACCAACAACCAATTTTGGTGAGTTGAAAGCAAAGTGAAACTAAAACACTAGACAGAAATGACATAGAAGATGGAAAGGATGGAGATGATGCGTCCTGAGTTCCTTTAGACGTTTTATTGAAATCAAATTTAGACTTTAAGTTGTGTATCTTCAAAGTTAAAGAATTAACCTTAAATTTAAAAAATTAAAAGAATAAAAATTGAAAGTATCACTAGAAACCAGTAGAAAAAAAAAGAAGGAAGAATTATTTATTCAACATAATGTAGGAATAAAGGGGGGAAAATGCAAAATCGAAGTCTCTGGATCAGGCACAACAGAGGATATTATTTTTATTTACAAATGAGGTTCAAAGAATTTAAATGATTCACCTAAAATCAGACATCTAAGCGGTGGAAACCAAACTCCGATCTTCCGCCTTTTGGGTCGATTACCTTTCTATCTCACTAAGCTATAATATCCTCACTTCTAAGGTAAACTTCTAAGAGGAACGCTCTGTGCAGTATCTCTGACACACGGTTACATTTGAATGCTTCCAAAATAGCCCTCAGAGCAAATGCGTCCATCCAAGTATGTTTTTTGATCCAATGATCTGATCTCAGACTCATTGGTTATGGTTGACACGGCCTTCCGAATGCTGCACGTGAAGCAGGAACTCTGTCAACTGTCCCTGTACCCTGACCTGCCCCCAGTACATGCACCCACTCTCATAGCCTGGCCTTGGTGCACAACTTGCCACTCGAGTGAAACAAGACGGCATTGAAATGATGTCAAGTAAGGCCTTTGCTTATAAACTCCATTTTATTCACGCTTTTTGATGTTGCCTGAGGAGATTTTTGTTGGATTCTGTGGTCACACTGGAGTTGCCTAAGAATGGAGCCCCTCCTAGAACCTCAGCTTCACAGAAGTCCTTTCCAGGAGGAGCTCAGCTGGCAAAACAGTCAGGAGTCACTCACTTTCTGCGGCCACCTCGTCTCGCAGGGCCCTGCTCACCTGCCTGTGTGGTGTGTGGGAGACGGGAGAGATGGGGAGGAGGCTGTGGTTAGCGCTAGTGCTTGCACTTTATTCACCTTTATCTTTTGGTCTGCTATATTCTATTGGATTATCCATATTTTTATGTTTTATCTTGTTTGTTTTTATTCTATTAAGTGTATGAAGTTTTATTACCATTGATGGATGGAGAATGATTTATTTTAACTGCATTCTTTAAGCTCTAGAAATCTGGAAGCATTCTGCCTTCCTTCAGTTCCCAAGTTGGAATCTGGCTAAGCGACCTGGGGAAGAAGGTGTGTGATCTGATGAGTTAGTGATCTCTCAGTTACCGTAGCTGCCCCTTTCCGAGAACTAGTGCCTTTTATGGAGTGGTGTAAGCTTGTTCAATGGGCCAGCATCTTTTATCAGAATCGTGGTGGCACACGTGTTCAAATAATTTAATATTCTCATTTCATTTTACTTCTTTGGTGAGATAAATTTATATGCAAGACACTAGGCTGACACAAAATAATCCCTTTATAAAAAAATAGGAAACATTTAATTGTCTATAAATTCTCTCTCTAATTCTTTGTTTTCTATTCACTGTTCAAACCACTTCTTCCTCCACTAATTTACAGAAATAGCTCTTGTCAAGGTCATCACATTGTCTACTAAAGGACAGTCTTCTCATTAATCTTTTGAGAAAGACATTCAACAATACTTGTATCTTTAAACACTCTCCTCTCTTGTCTTTCCTGATATCACATTTTCCTGAAATCTCATTTTCTGCTCCTTCTCATTCTCCTTTGTTGACATCGCCTCCCTATGTCCAATCTCTAAATGTGGTGGTTCTTCAAATTTGGTCCTGGGGCCCTCTCTCTCTCTCACTACTCTCTCTCCCTAGGAAATCTTACTAATCTCCATGGATTCTTGAGTCCTCGCCTCCCAAATTCGTGTCTCATCCAGATCTTTCCTTTAAGTGTCAGATTCACATATCCAACTGCCTACCTGACATATTCAAGTGATACTTCACATCTCAAATTCAGTATGTTTGAAAAGGAACGCTCATTCTTTCCCTCACCCACTGTAGACACTATTAGCCACCGATGCAACTCTGTTTATCTCACATTTCTTACTGGCAGAACTCTGATTTTATTGTATCGTTATGGACTATTTTTAGAGCAATTTTAGGTTTACAGAAAGATTGAGCAGAAGGTATAGAGAGTTCCGATATACCTCATTCCCACACTCTCACCCTCCCCACCCCCCTATTATTAACATCTTGCATTAGTGTGGTACATTTATAACAATTGATGAACCAATATTGATAAATTATTATTAACTAAAGTCCGTAGTTCATATGAATGTTTACATTTGTGTTGTACAAAGTAGGCTTTGACCAATGCATTATGTCATGTATCCAACATTATAGTATCATACAGAATAGTTTTACTGCCCTAAAAATCCTGTGTTCCACCTATTCATCCCTCCCCTCTCCTTCCCTGACCCCTGGCAATCGCTGATACTTTTACTGTCTCTACAGTTTTGTCTTTTCCAGAATGTCATACAGTTGGAATTATACAGTATGTAATCTTTTCACTTCTTTCACTAACAAATATTGAGCATTTAAGGTTCCTCCATGTCTTTTCATGGCTTGAGAGCTCATTTCTTTTTATTGATGAGTAATATTTCATTGCCTGGATATACCACAGTTTGCTTATCCATTCACCTATTGCAAGACATCTTGGTTGCTTCCAATTTTTGACAATTATGAATAAAGCTGCTATAAACATTCCTGTGCAAGTTTTTAGGTAGACATACATTTTCAATACTTTTGCATAAGTTTTAGGTCCTGATTTTATTTTATTATTTGCAACTTCCTCACTTAATTTAGGGAGAGGATTCTGTCTTCATTCTCAGGGAAATACCCTGATTGATTAAAAACAACATGGAGATCCCTTTCTCCTTGCATGCAGTTGGTTTGGGGGTTGATAAGACCTGAGGAGGGACTTCTGCAAGACGTCTAGAAAATCTTTCTTCACTCCTAGAAAGGAGACAATGGTTGAGATGTCCATTCCCATCCCTAGATAAGCTGATGCCTGAAACTGTTACAGGTATTGTGCCTGAGGATAGACCCCATACAGTCAGGTGTCGCTTAACAAAGGGGATATGTTCTGAGAAACGCATTGTTAGGGGATTTCATTGTTGTGCGAACATCATAGAGTGTACTTACACAAATGTAGATGGTGTGGCCTACTCCACACCTAGGCTATATGGTACAAATCTTATGGGACTACCATTGTATATGCCGTCCATCATTGACCAAAACATCACTATGTGGCACATGACTATATATGGAATAAGACAGAGCTAAGAGGACCACAGAGAAGTAGACCTAGAGCCCTAAAGTACAGCACCTGGATAGTGCCCTGCTATGTACTTCTTGGTTATGTCAGATACATTTTCATAAGATTTAAAGGGAAATTAAGTCTGGGCTTTCTGTTAACCAGTAGCATCCTAATTGTAACCCTCCACTCACCGCCATAGTCTTCCTTAGTCCAGTAAATGATATGATCATCATCTACATGATCATTCAAACCAGAAATCTAAAAGTTGTCCTTGACTTCTCCCTCCCTGTCTGCTCCCTCAGGCACCTCCCCTGTACCTAATTCATCTGTAAGTCCAACTGCTTCTTCAAAATATTCTGTAATTTCCTTTCTTTATTTCTACAAACACACTCTAGTCCAAGCTATTGTCGGGGGGAAGAGGGAGAATCTCCCTCTGCCCTTTTCCTTAAGGTTCTTATGGCTGGCCAAATAATTAACAAGACAGGTTAGCAGGAGAAAATAATACCAAGTTTAATAACATGTATACATGGGAGAAAGCAGGGACACTGCGTTTCTCAACACAATAGCAGAAATTCTCATCTTAAATACCATGTTCAGCCAAGACAAAGGAGGATGTTGGGGGTGGGGGGAGTCAGTTACAGGAGATTACCGCTAAAGCACAGTAAGCAAGAGTAAGGTTATTATGCAGATTTAAGGCCTCACCTTCCACATTGATAAGCCTCTAGAAATGAGGCCATCCCCCTCTCTTCTCAAAACAGAGAGGGAGATACCTTTACAAATGGAGATTTCCCTTATAAATGTAAATGATTGTCTGGCAACTCCTCGCAGGGTCATCCAGAGAATGTGGCCAGAGAGACAGAACTTCTGATAAGAGGGGCTTGTTGGTGCCTTTCCTATTGTAATCTCCATCCTACATTATCTTTATAGCCATCATGATAGATCTGTTCCAGGAAGGAACCACCATGTCAAATTCTTTAGGCAGTTAGTGGGGGAGGTCAAATGTCCCTAGAGAAAACAACCAAGGTAAAGAGATAGATTTCAGGGCGGCCAAATCTTGATCTCCCACAGTATCATTGTTTTTTTGCCAGAATTACTGCAGGATCTCCCTGCTTCTACTTTTGTGCCCTTCTGCCTGTCTCCAGAGAGCAGCAACAGAATTTGAATCAGACCCTGTGTTTAAAATCCTTCAGTGGCTTCTCATTGTTCCTAAACCAATACCAAAATTCATCCCCGTGGTCTGTAACACCCTGCATGATGTAGCCCTGTTGTTCTGTCCAACCTTAGTTCATGCCAGTCTTCTACTGGCTTGCTATCCTCTGGCCACACTGATTTGTTTCCCATTCCTAGAAGACATCTGTTCTGTCCTATCTCAGAGTCTTTGCACATTCTCGTCCTTCTGTTTGGGCTGCCTTCCAACATGACATGACACCCTGCCTCTCCCACACACATGCACATACTTTTCACAGAACTGGCTTCTTCTAACTTCTCACTTCTCACATATCAGCATAAGGTCACCTGCTCAGAAGAGCTTTTTCTGAGCACCCATTCTAAAGTTGGTTCCCATTGTTTCTCTCTGTTTTAGTCTCTTGTTTGTTACCTTTATAGCACTTATTACAAGCTTTTATTTTATTAGTAAATAATTACTAATTTCCATAAGAATGGAAGAGACAAGGAATTCCATCTGTCTTATTCAACATAGCGTCTCCAGCACCTGGCCAGGTCATTACACATAGGAGGCCCTCAATATTAGGTGCTGGATGAATGAGGAGTGATGAACTTTTCTTTTTCTTTTTTTTTAATAGCCATGTCTATTGATCTTAATCTGGTATTCATCAAGATTAGATTTTTTTTAAACAAGAGAGTGACATAGTGGAAAGACAGAGAAAAGGGGAGAAAACAAAACAGTGAAAGGGTGGAAGAGGGTTTTATAATTTACCATGCTATGAATATTGGTACCTCATTTTAGAATTTATTGAAAAATCATTTCTGAGAATGATAATGTTTGATCTAGAATGCCTAAGTAAAGGTCATTATATGAGTTTGCGATTTTTATTCCATTTGAGTGGGAAAACAATCCATGTACTTTAGTTCAGTAGAAATGAGTGTGGATTCAGTGTCCGTGTTCCACTTGGATGTGTTTGTTTATAAAGTGTTTGCAGATAACAAGAAAGAGGTCACTGGATTACTATTCACTCTTGAGAGATGTTTTTATTTAATGTCTGTCTTATTGCTATGAGGAAAAGTAGCTTTATTAATTGTTCAGAAATACATTGAGTTCAGTCAATTATAAGCCTTTCATTAAGAAAATTAGATTTTTTTTCCGTATTTGAACTATGTCGACTGCAATAAACACACAAACCAAACATTTTGAGTAGACACTAGGCTTTTAAATGATGGAGCAATTTAGATTGATGTATCAGGCAGATGAGGTTGTTTAGAAGCAGGGGGAGAAAGAAGAAGGATTTTAAAAACTCATTATCACTTAATCAATGAGTAAATATTTTTTAGTTGTGGTGATAAAACTTTCATTTCAAAACCAGTACTTAGTTTAGAAATTCATTTATCATCTCTCTTTCTGGAAGGATTCCACCAGATACCACATAATTCTTACAACCGCTTTGGGAATATCAAAAAAAGCTCTAGTTTAAACACGTCAGTTCATTTGTTTTTACAATGTGTGTTTCTGTTGTTACGTATTTTATTAAAATATGATACTTGCATTCATTAGATCACTTTCTATAGGAGTCCAGGTTTCTGATTTCCCTATTTGGATTACCTTTCCTTCTCCTTCCCAAATCTCTTATGGCCAAGTTCAAGTCTGTGATATTGTGATTTATAATAAGAAATATATATTTGGTCTTCATCCCCTTTTCTGGCACAGAGCTCCTAAAACCCGTGGAATTTCCTAAGTGATGAGAGCTATAAAGGGGTCTTTTGTTACGTTAATGAGGTGACTCTCAGAAAGCAGCTCCGTCACCTAAGGATGGGGTGTTTGCCAGGGGAACCAAGCATGTGATCAGAGGGTTGGAACTTTCAGTCCCGTCCCTGGACCTCCAGGGAGGGGAATGGGCTGAGGTTGAATCAATCACCAATGGCCAATGATTTAATCAATCATGACTGCATAATGAAGCCTCTATAGAAACCTACAAGAATGTGGTTCAGAGAGCTTCCAGGTTGGTGAATATGTGGAGATTTGGGGAAAGCAGCTCACTCAGAGAACATGGAAACTCTGTGCCCCTTACCCCATACCTTGCCATATGCATTTCTTCCATCTGGCTATTCCTGAGTTATATCCTTTTATAAAAACCAGTAATCTAGTAAATAAATTGTTTCTCTGAGTTTTGCAAGTCGATCTAGCAAATTAATTGAACCCAAGGAGGGAGTTGTTGGAACCTCAGATTCACAGGTGACAACCTGGACTTGTGATTGGCTCTGAAGTGGAGTGGGGCAGTCTTGTAGGACTGAGCCTTTAACCTGTGGAATCTGATGCTATCTCCAGGTAGATAGTGTCAGAATTGAGTTAAATTGTAGGACACCCAGCTGGTGTCCAAGAATTGCTTGGTGCTGTGGGGAAAAAACCCACACACTGCAATTGGGTGCATAATTGAAGTTGGTGATCAGAAATTAGAGCAGAGTCAGAATCTGAAAGTCCCACTAGGGACTCAGAGCCTCTCCTGATGACCTCACAGAACCCCTTCTCCCCTGAAATTCCATGTACCCTGAGTTTAGCACTGACTTTGTCTTGTTTTGTCTTGCTGCTATGCTATAGTTGAACAGCCTTTTGGGTTTCTGTGTAGTCGATCTCCCTCCTCTCCAGGATCTCTCCCACCTCTTGGCCACTGGAAAGTGTTATATACACAGATATTTGTACTACTTGATCCTTCCCTTGGCCATACTGATTTGATCACAAGAGGTCGACACTGATTCATGCCCAGCCAATCATGCTTTCTGTTTAGGGAATTAAAAATTTGGATGAGAGCAGCTGGTACTTCTCTATGGGCTCCTTGAAAATAACTTTTGTAATGAGAAGTTGCCTATTTACATGCAGCCATAGCAGGGAGTCCCATCTGGAGAGAGGGAAGACCGAAGCAGCAACACAATGGGAAGCAGAGACAGAAGCAGAATAGCTGCTGGGGAACCTGATGGTTTTCAGTCCTTGATCACACGTCCTTATGAGATCCAGCCTCTGTGCTTTCCTTGGGTTCCACAAAAAACCCTGATAATATACACCCTTGTGTTGCTTTGGCTGGTTTGATAGTTTTACTTACACATTACACAAACTTGGATAAGATATATGCGTCTCATCTTAACAATATCTTTATGTTTTAGGATTTAAAAATATTTGTGGAAAGAAAGGTCAGGAATGATAGCTTTTACCTCTCTTCTCAATAAAAACAGCCCTGGGCTCACAGTAACTACTTTTTAACCTAAACTTAATCCTGCAAGTTCTATTTTTTAAAAGTAATATAAGTGTAAGAAAAATAATATCCTAGGACTTTACTTTCAGAAAGTATTGAACCTAATGTGAATGCTTTCAATTTAAAATTCATGGTTCCAGGACTTCTTAATGACTGACTTTGGGCAACTAACTTAATTATTTTAAGCCTCTGTTTTTTCATATCTAAAATGGGGATGATTACAGTGCTGCTATGAAGAGCTGTTAAGAGGATTAATTTAGAGATTGTGCTTGTAGTGCCTAGCACATAGTTGGCCCATCTTTCAGTTAGAACTGAATATTACAAGTGAGAGAAAACTCTAGTATTGGCTTTAACAACAAAAAAACTATCCTAGTGTATGTGGTTGAAAAGGCCAGAGTTATAACACCCTTCAGAGGAGGTTTTACTCACTGAAGTTATGGTTTCTCCACTCTCCTTTTTGCAATGTCACTTTCATCTTCAGTTTCCATCCTGTGGTCCCTCGGCAGATCTGGGCTCTCCTGAGCAGCAAATTGGATGCAACAGTCTCAGCTGTCACATCCTTATACACACTATACCTTGGCTCAGGAGAGTGGTGTATCTTTTCAAATAGGCCTAACAGAAAACTCATTGGTTCAGATTGGATTCCTTACCATCCAGTCACCATAGGCAGGAGGATGGGCTGGAATTCACTGATGAATCACCCATTCCTGCACCCATTTCTGCACTAGGGATAGTGGGATGGGTAGGTCCCCAGAGGAAATGTAGGGAATTCTTCCCAGAAGTAAGAGGACTATATTTGGGACAGATATCTTCTACAGCTCAATAAATGTACCTTTCTTTTGTCTTCTAAAGGATTTCAAAAACCTACACAAAATAGAGCATATGATCTTCCCCAAGATTTTATTATGCATGAGCTTAGAATTATTGTATAAACTTTCGTTAGTTTATGTCTCAATGTGGTTTTTAGAAGTGGATCCTAAGAAACATCTTATTCTTAATTGAAAGGTTGATCTGAACAACTTATTATTTGTCTTTTTATTTGTTTTTTTTTTTTTTCTTTTGATAAGGGTTCTACTCTTCAGAGTCTTCTAAGGAAATGGGATTTTGGCAATGTTTTAATTAAAAAAAAAAAGAACTCTTTTCATTTTAATATGCTGGATCCTGGTGTCTTCAGTTCTTGTTATATCCCTTTTCAATTATTCCTTCAAGAGCTTTGTTCTCCCATGACTCTTCTTTATGGTTACCACATCTTTTTGGAGATGAGCTTCTGGACAATATTGAACCTCTTGGTATCTGGTAGAGTCTGAGCAATTACATTGGGAAGATATTTATTAAGCCACACTTTTTAATATAGTATTCTAGTGTAGTTTAGGAATTCAGCCTAATAGTATACACTACATAGGTTTAAACCAATATTATTTGAGTTAGTACATAATTTTTACAAATTTGTTATTCTAATCTCCCTGAAAAAAAATTTCCTTACTAATCACCTTTCTTTTTCTCCCATTTTATTTCCCCATATTATTATTTCTGATAATCTCTACCTCAAATTGTTTAAATTGTAACCTAAAGAAATAAGTACCTTTTACATACACTTTACATTATATGTAAATCCAGCATATATACATACTCATGCACACATATGTAAAACAAGTTTCACAAAACAATACTTACTCTGTATAATGCACTTTGATGTTGTCTATTCTGTTTTATTGTATTCTATTCCATTTCACTCCATTCCATTCTACTTTATCATATAAATTGCTCTGTTATAATCCTGTAATTTGATTTCATGATCCACTGATGTGTCTCAAAATATAATTTGAAAGTTATTGTTAAAGCAGTGTTTCATCACTAGATTTTGTACCCCCAGGGTTTTAGGACTGTGTTCAAAAGAGTTTTTGTCTTCATAAAGGCAAAATGGCAAAAATTTCTATTTCCATTGAAAAGGGCTTTATGCAAAATAAAATAATTATTAAAAATTTTCCCTTAATCACTACACAGTTGAGAACCCACAGGAGCACATCAAGTGGGAGTGCTTGCTGGTTAGTGAAAACCAGATAAACTTTGATCATGATTCAGTTACTCAGTTGGTTTACTACCCGACAGACGGAAGCTGGACACCTTGAGGTTTTGACCATTATGAAGTCAATTTCTGCAAATTTGCCTCATCAGAGGCATAATTTATATTCATCTGATAAAAAATTTTATATGAGGCATCATGATAATCTCTAGTACATGAGAAACCAATTTATAAGAAAAAACAAATTTTTAAATTATAGTCAGTTTACTTTTTATTTACTGGGACTAAACTCTTCATGGTAAAAATGTATTATTTTGAGAAGTGCCTGCATGTAGTAGTGTAAAAATTCCTCTTTAAGTTGTCACTGAGAAGCAAAAATGATAAATATAAAAATGAACAAATTGATATTTTAAAGTACAAAATATAAAAATTGCAAACATCAGATCACAAAATTAGTTTTTATCCTTTTTTTTTTCTTTTGGTGAGGAAGATTAGCCCTGAGCTAACATCCGTCGCATCCGTCGCCAATCCTCCTCTTTTTGCTAAGGAAATTTGGCCCTGGGCTAACATCTCTGACCATCTTCCTCTACTTTATATGTAGGATGCCTGCCACAGCATGGCTTGATAAGCGGCGTGCAGGTCCGCACCCGGGATCAGAACCCACGAACCCCAGGCCGCCAAAGTGGAGCATGGGAACTCAACCACTCTGCCACCAGGCTGGCCCAGTTTTCATCCATTTTTGATGCCATAACACATTGCTAAAATTTCGATTAGAATATCATTATATATTCTGTATATTAAGACCAAACAAAATGAATTTATCAGTAACTTCGCTTTTACCTATATATTTAAATTATATCTATACACTTATACCCGTAAATTTATACCTATAAATTATACTTATATATATTAAATTATACCTATATATTTAAATTAGAGTAGGCATCACTTTTTTTTTAATTTTTTAATTTTTTTTATTTATTTATTTTTTGTGAGGAAGATCAGCCCGGAGCTAAGATCCATGCTAATCCTCCTCTTTTTGCTGAGGAAGACCGGCTATGAGCTAACATCTATAGGCATCACTTTTAAAATGAGAAAAGTCTCAATCTCTCTCTTTCTCTCTTCCTCTTCCTCTCTTCCTTCTTCCCTCGCTCCTTCATCTGTTTCTATAGAAAGAGGTTAGGTGGCCTATCCTACACCTCTTGGAAGACTCACGAACCATCACTTATTTGTTTAAATAAAATTCTTGATGGTCTAACCCTGGAACATACTCCATAGAGTTGCCAGTGCAAAATATAGCTCAACGACACATGGTCATCTAAAGCCTGTAGCATCTGTTTCGGGAGTTTTGGTTTGGGGCTCATACTTTATACCATGTTTTTTTCTGTCCCCATGCCTTAGTATGTATGGCATGTCTTTCTCCATCAGCAGTCAACAGTCTCTAATGTTGATATTTCAGTTTTAGGGATGATTGCCCATCTCCCTGCAGTGCCCATCAGGGCACCTCTGATGGATTCTGTGTAGGCTGCATAGCTTGCGTTTCAAGTCAGCCAATCCAAACATACTGTCCAAACTTGGGGAACATCTATCCAGTTATTACGTTTGTGATTTTTAACAGTCGATAATTTTATTTCAATCATATGTAAGATAATAGGCTTTATTAGAAAATATTACATAAATAAATTATATAAAATGGTCTTAATATGCTGATCTAATTTTTTTTTTACTTAAAATCATTATTTTGGCTTATGTAATTCAAAAGTAACAAAATGATTAAAAAATTCTATTCATGTTCTCATGATTATGTGTTACTATCTAACAGTTTGGGGGTCAAAAGTTCAGGCCATGCTTCTGTAAAGTAACATAAAAGTCAGTAGTGTTGGGCCGGCCCCGTGGCTTAGCGGTTAAGTGCGCACGCTCTGCTACTGGCGGCCCGGGTTCAGATCCCGGGCACGCACCGACGCACCACTTCTCCGGCCATGCTGAGGCCGGGTCCCACATACAGCAACTAGAAGGATGTGCAGCTATGACATACAACTATCTACTGGGGCTTTGGGGAGAAAAAGGAGGAGGATTGGCATGGATGTTAGCTCAGGGCTGATCATCCTCACACACACACACAAAAAAAGTCAGTAGTGTATTTGGCCAAAAACATCTGTTCCTGGCTCTAACATACCAAACAGGTAAGACTGGATTTGTGTGTGTGTGTGTGTGTGTGTGTGTGTGTGTGTGTAAAAGCTGAGGCTCAACTAGCAGGAGAGAGTAATTATCAATAAAAAGTAAAAAAGCTATAATTCTTTTCTTAACTTTTTTTTTCTTAACATTAACTCTCTAAAGTAATATTTACTTCACAAGAAATGTAGCAATGAAAACACAGGGTTCTGGAATTGAGAAAATTCAATCACAAATGAATAAATTGTGTGACCTGAATTTTAGTTTTGAATTAAACTGGACAAATTCAGCTGGTTCCTCCTTCTCCCTTTCTCCTCTATTAAAGAACAGTTTTAAAAGGTTAAATAGCTATGACTCTCAGACTAATATAATGTGAACAAATCTCGAAGATTTTATTTAACTCATTAGTTAACGAGGGAACCAACAAGATGTTAAAACTGGTCTCAAAAGCATTTGAGAAGCTACACACACACAGACGCAGACACACACACACAGAAATATTAGGATAAGACTTCTCAGATACAAAATTGTTATCTTTGGGGTTATCTCTTCCACCACATAGAAATTATTTTCATCTCTACCACACAAAAGTCTGCAAGATACCTTTGACCCTATAGAGTTGTAAAACAGCCCAGGCAATAGAAAATTAAGCCCACTCTTGCACTGAACGAACACCTAACAATTTCTTTTGCCTATTTTCAAGTTTCAAATAATTTTTCTTTTTTTTTTTTTGTGAGGAAGATCAGCCCTGAGCTAACATCCATGCCAATCCTCCTCTTTTTGCTGAGAAAGACCGGCCCTGAGCTAACGTCTGTTGCCAATCCTCCTCCTTTTTTTCCCTTTTTCTCCCCAAAGCCCCAGTAGATAGTTGTATGTCGTAGTTGCATATCCTGCTAGTTGCTGTATGTGGGACGCGGCCTGAGCATGGCGGGAAAAGCGGTGCGTCGGTGCGCGCCCGGGATCTGAACCCGGGCTGCCAGTAGTGGAGTGCGTGCACTCAACCGCTAAGCCACGGGGCTGGCCCCTCAAATAACTTTTCTGACACCTGTACTCTTAATACTTCTAATGCTGGAGTGTCCATAGTCCTCTGTCTACCCTCACTTCCTTAGTGATCTCATCCAGTCCTGTGACTATAAATAACATCAACGTTCTGATGACTCCCATGTTTGTGTCTATAGTTCAGACTTCTTTTCTGAACTCCAGACTCAAATATCCAACTGTATACAGTATAGTGCACTTAGATATCTAATGGACAGTTTAAATTCAACATGTCTAAAACCAAATGACTGGTTGTCCTTTCCATAAAAAGCCTATGCCACCAACGTCCCCCATTCCCAAAATATTGGCTCCTCTGTCCTTTCAGATGATTACGAGTTTTCAGTACCTTTATTTTCTCACTTTCCACAGGCAATCCTTCAGGAAACACTAATCCACCTTCCAAATACATCAGAATCTAACTGCTCTCACTACCTCCACTGCTACCACCTCTTATGTCATTAGGTATGGCCCTGCAGAAGGGCTGGGCTCCAGGGGGACACCTTTTTCAAATAAAGTAGTGCTTTGATTTGCCCAAGGGTAAATGAGTCGTTCTCTAAACCTGAGTCTACAACCAGCTCTCCAGAAAATCCATTCTACTGAAAAGTTCCATCAGTGGCGTTATTGAGTAGAACATTATTTCTTTGGTTTATGATTGCTCTGCAGCTATTTCTAATATCCCTAAGCACATATAAAACAACTTCTTCTATTTAAGTATGTTGCAAATATTCTTTTATTTTTTTCAACCCCAAGTTTTTTCTGTTCATTTACATAAGTGATAATAGTCATTGTTCAAAATCATTGATTTCTCTGATGTACATGTCACTCTTTAGGGAACCTGGAATGTGCTACTTTAGGAATGTATTTATTTATGTGTGTCCGTGTGTATGTAGAAAGGCTCTGCATTAGCTTGCTAAGACTGCCATAGCAAAGTCCTACAGACTGGGTGGCTTACACAAAGAAATTTATTTTCTCACAGTTCTAGAGGCTAGAAGTCTGAGTTCAGGATGTCGGCAGGGTTGTTTTTCTAGAGGCCTCTCTCTTTGGCTTGTACATGGCCATCTTCTCTCTGTGTCTTTTCTCTATGCCTGTCTGTGTCCTAATCTCCTCTGCTTATATGGACATCAGTCGTGTTGGATTATGGCCCACCCCATGACTTCATTTTACCTTAATTACCTCTTTAAAGGCCCTATCTTCAAAAACAGTCACATTCTGAGGCTCTGGGGTTAGAACGTCAACACATAAATTTTTTGTGTGTGTGAGGAGATCAGCCCTGTGCTAACATCTGCCAATCCTCCTCTGTTTTTGCTGAGGAAGACTGGCCCTGGGCTAACATTTGTGCCCATCTTCCTCCACTTTATATGGGACGCCGCCACAGCATGGCTTGCCAAGCAGTGTGTCGGTGCACACCCGGGATCCGAACCGGCGAACCCCGGGCCGCCACAGCAGAGCGCGCGCACTTAACCACTTGCACCGCCAGGCCGGCCCCAACACATGAATTTTGAAGGGACATAATTCATGTCATAACAGCTTCACTTCGGTAATAGGCATCAAGGCATCAGAATTGGCCATCCCAAAATGTTTCTCTTTGCCTTGGTTTGATTATTTTTAAGAACAAAAGACTCTGAAAGAAACATTGGCCTTCCCCCTAATTGTCTAAAAGAATTTAAGATACAAGGCCTGTCCCCAGGACAGGCCATCACCATAGAAAACTCTGGGTATTAATAGACTGGGAGGGTCCTTGCTAAGCCCATTCTTATCAAAGTTCTGTTTACCAAACATTTGCTTTTCCATCTCCATGTGAATTGCCTTCCTCCCCTCTGAAGTCCCAAACCACTACCCCCAACATCCTCCTTTGTCTGTAGCTGAAGATGCTATTGAAGATGACAATCTCAGCCATTCTGGCTGAGTTACCCAGTGTTTCCTGGGTCTCTCCCATGTTTACATGTTATAAACCTTTGTTTGATTTTCTCCTGTTATTCTGTCATGTCATTTTAATTCACAGCCCAGCCAGAAGGACCCAGAGTGGGTAGAGGATATGTCTTCCTTCCCTACAGGCACAAATGTCATGCTCACTTAGGTAACTGGTGCAAATGCCAGAGAGTGAGTCTGAGCCGCCATCCTGTATGTCAAGATTCCAAAATAATGGAATTCAGGGCCCAGCCTGGGGCATCCCTTCTCTCCCGGTGCCCCTTCGGTCTGAAGTATCTACTAATCTCAGTTAAGCAAATGAGTACAGTACATATGGCTGTATCTCTCTCTTGATTCAACAGAGATTAAAAGACACTGAAAACCAGAGATAAAAGTTGCATCAGCGATAAGTCATATCCTTCACAAGAAGTAGTGAAAAAGAAGACTATATACTTGGGAAAATTAACTATTGTGTTTTGTTTTCGTGTTAATCGTAGATATCGATTTTATATACAGAATAATTCAGTAAATAATTTGCATAAAATCAAGAGAGTTTCAATTTGTCAAAGTAGTTTTTTCCTGTGTTGTTGAGCAGAAAATCTAGAAGAGTTCTGTAGTTGAGGACAATAGGCTAAATCAAAGAAGAAGAAAATAGTTATGGTTTTTAAAACCACTAATTGAAGCTTTAAGGGTCTGGCACTGTTCTGGTGATTTGGGGCTGAAATCTGCTCTGTTCTTTATTTTCCTTTGTCAGCGGTGTTCACCATGGTAACTTCAATAAAACTCCCCTCACAAATGTTTTTCTTCTAAAGTGCAAAGCACCTTCTTAAAGAAGAAGGCTGACAACCTTGTAGGAGTGGGTGTTTGGAAATAAATGAAAAGTATTCTGCTTTCTTCATGATTGCTGTGGGTGGCAGGAGGTGAGGAAATTATTGAGGGGACAAAGTTGGTGAAGGAAACATTTTATCTTGTTTTGGGATACAAATTAATCTGATTTTTGAGGTAGAAAATCAATTTAAAATATGCTAGAGGAACTTTTCTCTTTTGTAAAATTTCCTTATTTCTCATCTTACAATTTGGACAAGCTTTGTCCATACAAATTCATGAGGCACTTTGGAGTATGGGTTTTTTATGGAATAAGTTTAGCCAACACCTGATTCAGTGAATTCTGTTTGGGTCCAGATCAACTTTCTTGGGACTACTTCGGAAAACTTAACTAATGTGGTACTTTGAGCACAACACAAAATCTCCCTGGGTTCCTTCCAGTTTCTCCCCATAAAATATGGAGGCAGCAGAAGCCCAGGAGTTCTCAGCCTTAGTGGCACATTAGCATCAACTTGAGTTGTTTAAAAAATGCCAATGCCAGTGCCCTACCCAGAGGTTATACTTTAAGGTCTGGGGGGTGATATCCAGACGTAAGATTTTGTTTTATTTTTAAGTACCCAAGGCAATTTTAATGTCTAGTTAGAGTTGAGGGTCACTGTGTTTATTGATCTCAAAGAGCCCTTCCAACTCTACCATTCTAAGGCACTTGCCTACAAATTGACTTCAGCAGGGCTTGACTCTGATAAGAGTGCCAATCATGTACCTTTGCTTTCAAATTTGTTATGTATCTTTCTGTTCAGGATTCAGGAGAGAAAGGCATTAGCTTTTAATTTAGGAAGCTAGCATCTTCACTCCTGTTTATCTACTCATTATCCAAAATAAGCTCAAATGTGTTTTGAGAGTGCAGAAGTAATGTCTTCACTCTCAAAACACATTGGTTTTTCAAAGAGTTTTATTGCTTAAAGGCTGACCAAAGGCATTAACTAGATTCAATGTTATATTATTTTTTTGTGTGTGGGAAAAGGCCAAGACAAAGTTAACAGTACGATCCTCAAACGACTCTATAACTCTTTGTGGGCAGAGTGGATAACTTTTCTCTTTAGAACAGTGATTCTCATTCCTGATGGCACTTTAGAATTCCCTGGAAAGCTTTTTGAAAATCCCCATGCCCAGGTGACCTCCTAGACCAAATCAGAATCGCTGGACCAGCCACCAGTTTTTCAAAGCTTCCCAGGTAATTTCAAAATGGAACCACGGTCGAGAATCACTTGCTCTAGAATGAAGTGTGGACAAACTGTATCAATCAGCTGGCTGATGATGAAATGCTAAGTGTGTGTTAGCCATCTCCTTGATTAGAAACAGCACCTTCCCTCCCCCGTGGATAAAGCTGTCAGAATTATTCCTCTTTTGCTAAAATTACCATTGTGAGGGAAGTCTTTTCTTTTAAATGTTCTGTGTGATTAGACCACAACTATTTCTACTGAAGATGGCAAATGAAACATTTCCTTCTTAAGTTGATGAATAAAATCTAGGCCAGTCTTCTTACAGACCCATTTGATGATGATTGAAATAGTGGGTAAAATAAGGACAAAACAGAAATTTTTTAGAAAATGAATTTGTTAGGTCAAATTACAACTCAAAAAGACTCAACGATGTACACATTTTATGTTTCTGGTTCATTGTTTCTGGGTAAGTAAAAATGCATTTCAGCATTATTCCTCTGTAATTGTGCAGATTGTGAAATTCACTGAAAACTTACAGAGCCCAGAGCCTCAATACTGTAGTATCAAATGTGTGCTTAATTGTCATTCTAGAACTTGGTTCTGGTGTTTCCCCAAAGCCTATAAATCATTATCAAACAAGAAAATCAAGCAATTAAGCTCTCTGGCCTGAATCTGATCTATACTCTCTATCTTCAGCATCAAAAGGTCTTCACTCACATGGCTAGTTAAACTCTCTGATAATGAACTTGGATCAGGGAAATGATTTGCTAATGCTTTCCCAAACATAGGGAGTAAGGGAGCTGTTTCCTCCAGTCACACATGCCAAATCCACTGTTGTTTTCAATGGCCTGGACAGAAAGCCAAAGCTGGCGTACATGGAAAAGGATGATAAAAGTATTAATAGGAGTTAGTAAAAAAAAAGTTGCCTTCACAAATTACACATCTGAGCTCTTCTTGAGATGATTCCAGGGCATGTTGCAAATTCAACAACTTATGGTCAGTTGCCTTTTATCCTTAAAATCACACAAAACAAGCAATTGTTTAGAATGAAATAATTGGTTTAATATTCATGGACTTGAGAAAGAACTTGAATTAAAATTCAGCCTGGGATCTGAATCAGCACCATCCGAATACAGACAGAATTCAATATACATGCACAAATTAGTTTTAATAACATACATAGGTAAAATATATTTGTTTTACTTGATATACTTGTTTTGAACTTGGGGTTACACTTGTTTTTGTTAGTTGGCTGGGCACGATACAGGTTGAACGCCCCTTAGTTCCAGGGCCTTGGCAAAATGAACCTCCAGTGGCTTGCCCGTGCCTTTGGTGAGCCTCAGAGATCGGATGCAACCTCGGAACCGAACGCTGGTTGTCAGGCCAAACTGGTTGAGGCCGTCTGAAAAACAGCAGAGAGCCCAGTTTTGAAATTCAGCTGCTGTAAGAACAGCATGTTTTAAAGTCAGCTGTTAGCATGAGATTCAGTTGGAAGGCTGTCTTAGGACAAGTTAGTGATTTTCTTCTTAGCTTCATCCACCGTTAAACTTGTAGAGAAATATCAACTTTTTCATAGTTATATATTATGAAATATGGAGAATCCAGAATTATTCATTTTAAGACACCAAACAAAGAACTTTGGAATGAACAAGTTTACAGTTGTGACATTGATTTTTTTTAATGAAACAAAGCAATTGAGCAAATACGTTAAGTACTGAATTAGGACAAGGGCTTTTAATGGGGACCTTATTACTTTCTTATATTGTAAAAATAAATCCCATAAGGTTAAGTTGGTTGAAAACTCACACAAAGTCTTTCTCTTATTAAGAAGAGACTCCTTTCTTTCAGCAGGACTCCTGGGTGCTAACTGGGATCCCATTTCACAGACTGTGAACGGAGAAGTACCTTATCTCCTTCATAGTATCTCGGGGTTTATCCTGATTGAAGCAGAAGTAGGTCTTTTCAAAAACCCAGAAGCAACTTTGGAAAGAGGAGCTCTGAATTGGTCCCCATTACTCCTCTATCTTTTCCTCCATCAACCACTACTGAATGTACATTTTGCTTGTTTTGTTAAGCAGAGGAGCTCTATATAAATGGGGACAAAGGTTTCTCTTGCCAAAATACTGAAAGACCATTCCAGGAGTCTGTGTTATTACAGTATTTATTAAGAGGCACTTGGCTTATTTCTCATCAAGTTGGGCACTCTTGTTTATGGGCACTTTAGGTAACTCTCTGTGGTTCACATGCTATATTTAATGTGCTGGAGAAGGATTTTGAGTGCAAATTTATTGCTTGGGTTTCTTTGTAATATAAATATAAACTCTATAATAACCAAAGGGGGAAATTAGCTACATTTAACCCAATGATTTCCAGAACTTGAGGAAATAAGTTCTATAACATTTTATGATTCTTCTGGCATATTAATTTAAAAAAAAAATCAGAGAGAACACCAACTCTGGCCTCGCTTGCTGTTAAATGCTTTGTATCCTTTATAAGCCAAATTCATTTCCTCTAGCCTCCATCTCCCCAGAAATGAAACTTTGGGGGCTATCATGAAAAATGCAGTCCCATGTGGTTTATATAGGTAATATGCTCATTTTACACACTGGAAATGTCAGGTAGGGTGTTATTTATGGGAGCAGATTCTAAAGCTAGGAAGCAAGTACACTTAAGCACACATTCTGGGGCATAGAAATATAAATATGTTCTAAAACCACTAACATAATAGAGCAAAGAAATTCTTGCTGGGGTAGCCAACACATACCTGGGAACCCTCCCACGAACACAGGGTCATTTGTATCAGCTGATGTAGATGCTTGGTTTGGGCTCTGGGCTTCCACCTGGTTCCCATCTACCGTCAGCTCAATGCGGTGTTTGATCTTGTTGGCCATGACTTTATGCCATTGTCCATCACACAAATGCCCTGGGATCCCAGCGTCATAGACAGCAGTGAATCGACCGGCGCCATTGTCCACATGAAACATAAGCTAGAAAGTAGGAAACTGAACAGTCACAGATGGTCGCAGTAGAAGGGGATCATGATGGTTCACACAGTACAAATTTTCAAGTCTCTAGAAAAGACATCAGCTGAAATAGTTTAAAATGAACATAACTGAGGCATATTAAATTTTTTTTAAAAAGCTTGACAGAAATTAAAATACAAATTTAACGACCAGGAGTCACAAATTATGTTCTTTGCTTTTGGGCATTGTTGGGATAATAGGCAAAATGTGTGAGGCTTGTAATAATTCTGCTTTCAGCAAATGTGAAATACAATTTGAGGCCAGCTGACACAAAAAGGACCTAGATACGCAGGGAAAAATTCTACCATAGATCTTTTTAGAGTGCGCGAGTTCTTAGTGAACCTTACAAAATTTTCTTAAAAGATGTTGTTTAGAGTGATTCATTAATTTGGTTTACAAATTCATTTTCAATGATTATTGATTTTTTTAATTTAAGCTTTTGATGTTTTAATTGTATGTGTTTTTTTCCTTCATGGATTCCATTTTATATACAGGATTAAGAGTTACATAAATTACATTTTTTGGGCAAGTTTCATGTCACAGGTGCCAAAGACTTTGAGCCAGAAGGCCAGTTAAATTCTTAACAGTGAAGAACTTAGATTGGAAGTTCTTGTCTAAATGAGAAAAATCTGTTTTTAGTAACATGGACCAGACTCTGAAATTTGAGATGACAGAATTCTTTTGAAGCTGATGAAGAAAAGAAACATATTGAAACATTAAAAACAGTCAATCTGGCAACACATTTGACAAGGTAAAAGAAAAGAAATAGGGGTTTTAAAAAGAAGAGTAAAAGCCCAAGTAAATAGGTGAAAAGTCTGCAAACTATACAGCGATGCAAATATTAAGATTTTACTATATTGGGTGGAGTTTGTGATAACAGGATTTTGCATATAAAAAGAGCTTGGTGAGAAATCCACATGCATTGTAACAGAACTTGATACACAGACAAGTTGATAGTAACCACGGTTATAAGCAGCTGATGAAATGAAGCTTACTCAAACAAGACGTCTGAAAGAGTGTTTTGAAAATCTGGCAAAACTATTAAGGTTGCTTATTTGTTCCCCCTTTTTGCCTCTGGGCTCCTGGATGTTTTTGCTTTATTGTCTTTGACATGGTTTGAAGACTGAGAGGAGGGAGGGAGGAGGCAAAGGAAAGTATATTTTAGGTCACTATGTGCTGTTTCTTTTTGGGAGGCAACAATACCCTACGAGTGGAAATAGGAACAGAGTTCAAGTATGATTCCTAGTTAATAGCCAAATAGAAAACTTGTGAAATTTCTTGCTTTGCCTTCCTCTTTTTACCCGCTCCCTATAGTACAAAAGATACACAAACAGGTCATTCCACTGCTGTTCATAGGCAGGCAGGGACTAAAGAGGTGTGACCTATTAGATTATCTATTGTGAGCAAATTGACAAAATACTTTATATTATACTTATATAAATTTATTATAACTTTGCTCTTTTTTGAAATGGCATCTGGATGCTTTTAAATAAAAATTGAGAAATCAATATGTCAGCTAGCCACCTTGACTTTTGAGAAATGCCTACTGTTATAAGAGGCAGAAACTGATTTTAGACAATCCAAAACCTCTCCTTTTTTTCCCACTGGAATCAAGAGTTTCATAGACTATGTATTCATAAAGAGAACAATAACAGTGTACTTTTAGCAACACAGTAAGAGCTTGATATCTAAAATTGTTTGGTCCATTATTAGTGAACACAATTGGCTTACTGTAGCATTAGCACATTTAAGGTTCACGTTGGTCTACAGAATAAGTGTGTTGAAAACACACATAAATTGAGATAATCCAGAAGGATGAAAAGATATAATCTAGCTTTCTCTCAACAAAGAACACAGCAAGGCTTCAAAATAGAGTTTCTCCATATGAACAGCAATATCATGAAGAGATCAGGAATGTTTACACAGCTGACACTCACCTTTTCATCAATCATTTCAATTCCCATTCCATCCATTTTTTGGCTGCTGATTCCCAGAAGGACTCCAGTGGTTCTAGTTGTGCGGAATTCAAATTCTACAAGAAGGTCCAGTCCCACTTTGAACCCACCAACTGTAAAATGAAGATTTTTTTTTTAAATTGTGGATTAGAGTTTAGGTAGGGTTAATTCAAATTTGTACAATGCAATGGTTTTACTAGATTTCAACTGAGATGATAGCCAATTATAATAAGTTCCAGACTCTCATGTGGCCTATACTTCCACCATTGTATCATAACACAGTTCATAGTTATTGCTTATTTTCTTGGCTGCCTTCCCTCTTAGAATGTAAGTTCTGTGAGGGTAATGACTTTGTCTATATTGCTTACTATTTTACCCCTGTGCCTACCTAAGTATCTGGCACATAGTGGAAATTTAATATATAGTTGTTGAATAAATGAATGAATGAACATGTGCTGAGATTGACTCAAAGAATCTCACAGCCAGGAATGATTATGTTAGAAGTCTTACTGTTGGATTAAGTCAAGTATTTCAACGATGATTCAGTAAAATTATACTGGGTGACTCTAAATGGTGCCACAATGATCTGAAAGGGCTCAAAAATCCACAAACATTTTATTAATAAAGAAAGGAATTGCAAGTACAATTTCGAAGAAGATTCTGGGACATAAATAGACTTTTCTAGTTCATCCAGTTACGTCTTTTCTCTATAATTTTCCATATTTGATTCATTGGTTTATTTAATCTTTAGCAAGTATTTAAGACATGCCTCTTAGAAACAAAGTGACTCATTAAGATCAGGCTAGACCACATCAATTGCATGGAATGTTAGGAAACTCATGGAAATTTTCTCCATGTCTTCTATTTATTAGGCAAGAAACAAATGCTATGTGTAACTACAACTATCTTCAATGAAGGGTCACACCTGCTGTGTGAAAGACTTTTTACCTACTGCGAACCTTGATTGGTTTGGATGAGCAGATTTTAAGAGTAAAGGATAGAAGAAGCTAAGTTGTTCTGCAAGACAATATAGAAAGACCTTGTTTCTGCTCCTGAGAGGTAGAAGTAAGAAGAGACGAATGACTTGAGGCAATTCAGCTGAAGACAGAGGGAGTACGGAGGCCATTAAAATCCCAGTGATTAGGGGGCTGGAAAGCTTTTAAGGATAAGGATGTCAAAGGTTTAAATTGAAGTTGTATGTTTTCCAGTGACGTAACCTCCTCTGACCACCCAAGTCTTACATAGATTGTATTACACTGTGTGTGGAGATGGCAGGAGTTGTTGGAAATTGGGGAAGGGGCTAATTTTCTCGTCTAGTTTAATCTGGAACCAAAAGAGCTCAGACAGGATGGCAAGTCAATCTATCAACTGCAGAAGCTGAAGCTTGCCATCAAATTTGACCAAGAGAGTGCTAACCATTGGTGAATTTGCAGAAATCTTGGGAAGGGCTTTGGACTTTCATAGCATGTGGAATTTGAGTTCATCATAACCCCCAATGTTTCAAACATATCCCGTATTTTCCTATTTTCTGCTTCTGCACAGTTGAAGTTTCCCATCTATACTCTGTCGGAAGGTCCTGCTCTTTTCTCTCTGACAACTTAGGCACGTGGGTGTTCAACTCATCTTTTAAATTCTAGCTCAAATGTCAATTCCTCCATAAAACCTTTCCTGATTTCCCCAACCAAAATTAATCTTTCTTCTAAATATCCAAAGAACCTTGCTTTTATGTCTTTTACAGTTTTTAATCATTTATATTTGCCTTCTTGTGATTTCTGAGCACACAGAGTCTTACCATTGATAGTATATTCTTAGAAGAAGAAATGGCATCTTACTTCCTTCTGTTTCCCATGATAAATTCTACATATTATGTGCTCATTAATTATTTCTAATGGACAAATGAATGTGTCTATGGTAATCATAGGACTTAAGTGTCTATCTTAAAGTATGTTAATATCAGACATTTTTTTTGGTATTATGTAGAGGTTATTTCACATTTTTCTTTCCAAATTGCACAGGCACTATCAATGATCCAGACCTGCACTGGAAATGTTCTAGAAAGGGGGACCACTTAAAGAAAGACAGGGAAAGGTGCCAGTCGTCATCACCATCGACAAGAAACAGGCACTAGTATGTATGCATTGTGTGTGTGTGAGGGGAGATCATGAGATGGAACCTTGCAGAGAACTGAAGAGGAAGAAAGAAAATGGTATCTCATCTCCAGAAACAAATACAGAGAAACCTGGAAAGTAGACAAATCACATAGTATAAATACATGAACCTTCTTGAAGAATTACATTTATTTTTTATTTTTACTTTTTTGGTGAGGAAGATTGGCCCTGAACTAACATCTGTGCCAATCTTCCTCTATTTTGTATGTGGGTTGCCACCACAGCATGGCTTGATGAGCAGTGTGTAGGTCCTCCCCTGGGATCTGAACCAGCAAACCCTGGGCCGCCAAAGTGGGAGCATGTGAACCCAACCACTATGCCACTGCGCTGGCCCCAGAATTACATTATTTTGTGTTATTAATCTCCAGGAAAGGAGATGGGATAAACTCTCCAAATAGGCTTTTACTTTATTTCTTCTATTAGTTCTTATCAGAATCAGATACACTAATTTAAGAGGCATTTTTTTACTACTCCTATATATTTTTACTTCTGGTTGAAATAAAGAATACGAGTTTAGGACCCCAGGGACTTTTATTTTTCCAGACAGGATAGAAGTTAATATTTGTACCTAGTTAATATTCAGCAAGAAGGAAATGGAAGAGCCTCACCTGCTTTGGCAAAACCTGTTCCATCAAAATATGTTCCTTTCTGAGCATTTGCGAAACATGTCCCAACCTGGAAGCTGGAGGTTGGCTGTTCAAGATCAGCAGGGGCCTCTGCCATCTGGAAATTCCTGATGCAGCCATCAATGCTGTAGGTCACCTAAATATCCAGGTCAGAAGATACAAGGTCTTAGCAGAACTTTGCCTATATGTGGAATGCAATCATTTGTTGGGTGTTCTATGTGTGTAATCATTGGTCAATTGTCTTATGGCATTCCTCAAAGCTGCCTGGATCTGCACACAAGCATCATGGCCTGGGTGCAGAGAATCCTGTGTTATGCTTCTCATCTAGGATGTATCTAGAACGGAATATGATCTTTCCGATATTCTAAATACTGCACACTATGTCTCTAATGGGAACACTGGTTTGACAGAGCTATGGGCCCCATATAGGTATCATAACTTTTAATTAGTTTCTTATGTTTCTATTAATAATTTATAAACCTTACTATATATACATTTTGTCATAATCTATGTTCAAATTCTATTTGAAAAGATAATTAGGTTTGGTTCAATGCTTCTTGCTTATGAAAATCTAACGAAAGCAGTGGGCCCTTTCCTGAGAAAACACACATGCACGTGAAACTTGAAAGTTTGCATGACACATTCGGAGTTTAGGGGCATTGGAAATCAATCGATCGTATTCTGGTCCAGTATCTTTCATCTGGTTTTAGAGATGCATGTTAATCACTCCTGCCACTCTCCCTTCAGAGACTTTCATTGTGATAGGCCTGGGTAGCATATCCAATAGCTATGAAGGGAAAGTCATACTAACCACCATCCACAGAGGAGCCAAATGCTGAGAACTACGACTACAACGGACAATTGTCTTTGATGAAGAACCACTCCACATTACCACGTGTTCTAACTGGAGTTAGAAGTGTATCATATTTGTATGCGGTATGTTCTCTAAAAAGACTAATCCCCTGTGCTTCTCAAAATATAATTTCCAAAGCAAACCAAGACACACAGTCTGACAAAAAAATTATTTTGTGAATATTGACTTACAAAATTACAAAGACTTTAAATTTTGAATCCAATATTGGATAACTGTACTCTAAATACTGCATCTCTCAATATTTTCTAAATCTCTAGTCCTGAAACAATACCATCAGCACCATCACCATCTTCCCTGTTGTCCAGTGCTTTCTACATGCTTGATACTCTTCCAAGCGAGTTATATATATTACCTCATTTAATCTTTACAGCAACCTTGTTCGTTTGGTATTATTATCCTATTTTACAAAAGAGGAAACTTTGTGAAAGAAAGATTCAATAATTTGCTTAAGATCATGCAGCTAGTCATAGTTAAGCAGGTATTCAAACTGAGGGAGTCTGGCTCCATGGTCCATGCTCTGTTCTATGATATTGCTTCTCATAGTCAAATCGGTCTAGAAAACCTGTCCTTTCTCATAAAAGATGATTTCCTTTTCAAGTATAAGTGGTCATGGGCCATATGACCTAATAATTCAAAATACATACATGACTCAGGCAGTGATTTAGGCCATAAAGAAACACATTAGACACTTACTGGACCAATTCTTCGGGTAGTGTAGTTGATGGGCAGCCCACCAACATACAGCATTCCCACAACATCCAGGATATCAGCTTTCTTGGGACTGATGGTTCTGTTGGAGGCATCATCGACATAAAGAATTCCTTCTTGCTTAACTCGCATAATCTTAATCTACAAAAAGAAGAGGAGCCATTAATGCCAATTACGGATAAATTTCAAATATGCAGAGTATAAGACATAAAAAGTTTTAGGATACTCCTTAGGAAAAGGGAAATAACTTACTGAGTGCCTAGAATGTGCCAAGTACATAATATAAGTGAAATTAAACCTATTTTACAGAGTAGCTCAAATTCTGTCTTTTCCATTACTACCATCTCCAAAAGAGTACAAAATCTTCCTGGATGAGGTTTAGATTGAAGACTCTTCTATAGATTGCCAAGTGAGCATATGTATCAAGAGGTAGGCATGTTGTAAGGAACCTGGCAGACTGAGAGCACGGTCGTGAATTAAGTGGGCTGCAAAATTCATGTCTGGTTTTAAAAGTGCATTAGTTTGATTGAGCAAAGCCTGGGCTCCCCAACACAATTTCAGATATGCTACATCAGGAAGGGCAGTGCATCCAGGCTGCACCGTCATTTCTGTAGCAGCTGATTACCACAAAGTCAGGGAGGAAGATGGAGAGCTGACTGATGCTGAAATCACAGCAGTAGAGTGAATTATCTTCTAGGATAGAGTGAAATAAGGGGTGTGAAGATGGGCTTGAGCGTAAAAATCTTGAGTCTGAATTTAGGAAAAGGAGAGTAACCCTGTGAAATGCTGGAGTACAATAATAGTTTAAAAATCAATCTACATGAGGATTAGAATAATTTAAGACCTCATTTTACACTTATCTATTCTGGTTTGGGAAGTAATTTTTAAACACCTTCAAAAGTAAAATCCCTCCTTAATTTGGCTCTTATAGTATTTAAACTTTCCTTCTTAATCCCAGACTCATTGTGGCCCAACAATATGTCTTTTTCTTAAGTGTCATATTTATTGTTCTGTTAGCCAGAGATGAGAATAAACCTTAATGAGAGCTCCTTCATAAAGATCAGTATTTGCTACTCATAAGCTCCCAAGCAAATGTGAAGATTCCGTTTCTTATTTCCAAGATAACACATTAGTTGACTTCGCATTTTTGTTATAATTTTTCAGGTTCTTTGGCTTTCTATATGATATGACAAGTCAAAGTATGTTAATACATAAAATCTAACATCCAATAATACGTACTCTAAAAATTATACATTTTATTAGTCTACCTAGGGAAGCTTTACTTAATAGGCTATCACAGGTGCAGAAACAAATTCCGCATTTTCATTTTAATCAGGCAGTATATTATCTATTTGCAGTCATGCCAAAGAGGACAGTAAGTTGGCAAATGAGCCTCCTGTGCCCATAATAGTACCAGTTTCTGGGTGTAAGGCCAACGTTTAAAAGTTGCTCCAAATGACTGTTGGTGGAAATGACACCCTAGAGCCCTTTAAACATGACATAGCAGATTCCAGACTCTCAGTTTTCACAGACCAGTATGGAGTGGAATGGGGGGAGTAAGTCTAAGGGCCCATTTTAGTCTTGCCAGCTTTTAAGTTTGTCAAACATTATTTCAGAAAAGAGAGGAAAATATAATCTCAGAATAAATATTACTCCTTTAAATTGAATACATAGAGCTTTATGATTCACACGCCCCATTGTCGCACGTTTCTCACTTAGAGTACCAAAAATGTCTTCTACTGCCTGGCCCCAGTTTGTGGACAGATGTTTGGGAAGCACAGCTGTTTAGCAATGATGGAATCTTGTAGTACCACGATGAGGCATGTCAGTGATCAAATATAAACCTACCCAGGTCTGATCACATTTTCCAAGGTTGGGCAGTTGTATATGGCACTTGCTTTATTTGCAGCCTGGGCCACATTCCAGCAGCACTAGAGTCAGTGTCCGCACTGGCGAATAGTTCTGGCACCAAGGGAATGCCAATGGCCGCCACCCAATATCCCCCTCAAGGGCACTGCCAACATCCCAGGGACTATTACCTTGTGCCACTGGCCATCATTGATTTTGTTGGGGATCATGGTGTTAGTGTCACCACTTCCCAAGTCATAACTGAAGTAGGGCAATCCATTTCTCAGCTGAACTGTGGCAAAATCAGCATGATTGATCCTAGCCATGTAAAAAAGCAGGCCTGATTCAGCTTCGGTTCTCACTTCAAACTCAATTGTGAGGCTGTGAAATAAAAGCAGGCAAACTAAGGCAGAGTTGCAACTGATCATGGGTGTATTTTCACAAAAGATAGGAAAACCTTCTTGAGATGAGGACTTTCCAGGTCTGCTAATTTCCCAAACTGGGCTCCTCAGATTCGGACAAATATAATTCTATTCTCTACTGTACTCAGTGTTTTAAAAAAAAGATCACCTCATTCATGAATAAATGTAGTTGATTAAATTTGAATAAACTCAAATACTCAAAATTTCCATTTATTAGTTCTTGTCCAATATCTCGGAATAATACATACCGATTTTTAACTTTAGTGTCATCAAACGCAATTGCAATATGACTGTTTTTGGAAAGCCCAAACTGCTTGCTCCCTATCAAAAGAGCTGGTTCTGAGTCTGCAGCACAAGGACCCTGTAGAACACCAAGGAGAGAAAGAAGAGATTATGGACTCCATTCTTTTAATATGTAATGCAGCTATCTAACGGTTTCTTCTATTTTAGCTTGATGTTCTCGTATAATCTCATTTAAGCTCCTTAAGAAGAAAAGCTGTCTCTTATTCATCTCTGTATCCTACACGTAGTGGGTACTTACCATTAAATGTTTGTGAATGTGACTCAGTTTCCTTATGCTGCACCCTTGAATTGCCAAATGAATCTGCTCAAAAATATTTATTGATCAATTCATGTTTTCATTATCCTCTAAGGAAAAATATTGTTTATATTTCTGAGAAAACTGGAATTTCCTTTGCACCTTTATTTCACGTATGAAGACTTATATTTTTAGAACATTGATCAGGGAAAACAACAAGCGAGCCACCAGGTTATAAGAGTAGAAATATGTGTTCCTTCTTGACCTTCCCATTTCTATCTCCCACTATATTACTTTTTCTTGAAAATTATCGGTCTACTAGAAGATTTCCATGAATTTAGACTTTCAAGATGGTGTATCTAAACCTGCAAGTCAGCCCATTCAGGCCCTTAGCCAGTTGCTAGGCAACCCAGCACATTTTTTAATGTGCTATACACCATTTCAGCTGCCACTGTGCAAAAATCAACTTCCTACTGTGCTTACGAGGGAGAGCAGGGCTGGCTTCAGAGGCGTGCTACCTGTGCGGTCATTGGTTTAATGCCCTGCTGTCATCATCTTGAAATTCTTAATAATTTTTGAAGAAGGGGCCCTGCAAATGATATAGCCAGTCCTGGCTAGGTGGACCATATTTGTCTACTGTAACCCTCAACTCAAGAGATAATCAAGGCTCCTCAAATCACCAAATGCCACGATTTCTTTCTCTGCTCTCTATTTTCACAAAATAACTCAATGCACAGGCTTCTTAGGAACTCTTTTAGAACACGCAGAGCATGAGAAAACAAACAACCTGCACGCTCTCAACAGCGCCTCTGTTTTTAAGATCTGCACCTAACAGCCCTGGATGGGCCACTGCCCCAGTGAGCGCTGACTCAGCAGAGGTGCTCGAACAGCCCAAGGCAGGCTTCTGATGCAGAATGTTCTTCCCAAATAGTGGACCTCGAAGATGACTCATCAGCCCACAGGAAACTTTTACTTGATGAGGAAGAGCGTGGCTCTCTTTTCTCTTGAGCTTAGTCAGATGGAGCACTCTGCCACAGCAGGTAAAAGGCTGTTAAGTGTTTTGAAATGCTATAAAATTGGTCTTCATGGAAGTATTTTCCCTCTTACTTCCCAGGAGATGGTCAGTTACAAAGCACAGACTGTGGCTGAAATTGACACAGATATGCAAAAGCCCAGTGGGTAGAAGAGGAAAATGCTATTTATACACACAGCTGAACAGCCTCTCCTGGAATCAACATGCGGCACCTTTCTTATTACACTACTTGCAAAAAGAGCCCTCATGGAAGGCTTTGCTAGCTTAATGTCTGAGCCTTCAATAATGCTATTAATAGAATTGGGATCATTTATCAACCTCTTACGATATTTCCTGTACAGAGGACCATGGCAACAAACATAAGGAGCCTGCAGTCCTGCTCAGATATCTCTCAGAGAATCCTACATGCTGTGAGTTCATCAGGGGCAGAATTTGGCTAAAACATCTGTAAACCCTCAGCTCTGAAGACTTAGGGATTGAAAAGGTCAATGGATGCTGAAGAATTAGGGAACAATGATGTGGAGCCTGAAAGAAAACCACCAGCAGCTTATTTCCATGTTCTTGTTACCACTGTGGTCACTGGTCTAGTTACTACATAGAAGCGTTAATATAAAATAACTTTCCTAATGTAATTTTTTTAATTATCAAGATGGCAATTGTAAAGATTAGGTATTTTATTGGCAGCAGCTGTTCGTCGTGGAGAGCTTTTGTCTTTATAAGTCTTGGGCATCGTGGCCCGAACACCATGATAACCTTGCTTGCCGGTACACTGGACAGGCGATTCCGACACTGCTCCTGAGCTCAGCAATAGTTCTCTGTCACATACTACCAGATTTTCTAGATGACAAAGGCCCTACTTATGTTATTTTAGGAAAACCTTTCACCAGAAAAAGACAGAGACTTTGAAAGGGTCCTTCTAAGAGGCATTACATGACACACCCGCTTGAGACTCACGAAGAAGAGCGCCTCCTGGAGGGGCCCCTGCTCAACTTCTGCAACAGACGGGTCTTGAGAAGAAGGCGGAAGCAGTGGCTAATGAAACCAGTCTCAGATTGGCCAATGTTATAGAAGAGAGGGGTAAAAAAACAGATCACTCTGCTAGGTAGCCTCAAAGTATAAATGCTAAGTCCATTGTTCGTTAAGGACATCCAAATTGATGTCTGCTCTCATTGATTTGCGATGGGATGGATGTCATGGATACTGCTTTAATAAAGTTGGCAGTTGGAAGAGGACTGAGAAGGGCCAGTGTAGGGGGTTTTTATATGCATCTACCTTAGGATTTAAATGGGAAGACAATCCTCCAACTATCCTCTGGTAATGTCTTTGGTGCAAGTCCAGATCTCTCTTCTCACTTGGTCATAGGAAGATGGGACTGGATCTCGTCTGCTCTGCATCACTTTCCCGCAGGTGAATCTTTTTTTATTTTTTTTTAATTTTTGTTTATTGCAGTAACATTGGTTTATAACATTGTAAAAATTTCAGGTGTACATCATTGTACTTCTATTTCTGCATAGATTACATCATGTTCACCACCAAAATACTAATTACAACCCATCACCACACACATGTACCGAATTATCCCTTTCACCCTCCTCCCTCCGCAGATGAATCTTGAGACCAGGCCTGAGGCTGGGACGTGCGCAGGACAGTGCGGTTCCCAGCCGTTTGCCGACCTTGCTGCGCGTTCCTCCTGCCCCCCCCAGTCCCTCAGAGGGGGGAGCTGCTCACCCTGCCCTCCAGAGTCTTTTTTCCTTCTAACATTTGAAAGGGGAACATATGTGATGGAACAGAAAGTGCCCATGGTTTGCACAAGAATAAGATGATCTTGTCATTCAGGACATTTTCAACCCTGCTTCCCATAGAAGTCTAAGCTAAGAAAGGGGTAGGAGGAAAGGTCTTCTAATAAGGAAATTTAAGGAACCTTTAAAAAATGGTTGTTGCAGAATGAATCTTCCTTCTCCAAGCTAATATGAGCTCGAGGGGAGGCATCATCTTTACGGACGTGATAGTTTACCTGTGTTATTTTGGAAACACTGATCTCTGAAATGTGTTAAAACAACAATAATTTAAAAATCAGTCTCAATAGAGGCTCATCAATCTCAACATGTTACAACCCTGCCACCTTGTGGGGACTTTTTAAAGTACTACAAGTACTATGGGGAAAATAATATTCGAGGAGGACATGGCGTGCTTGCTTCTTATTTGTCTCTGCTCAGCAGGTGACAAGTTGTGGGCAGACAGGACGTGGGTGGGGAGTGTAAATGTGGCGGTGCACCTGTCGATGACAGCAGTGGTGTGGTTGGATAAGATTCCGGAGGAAGCCACGCTTAGGCAAGTGGATAGTGTGGTAGATCAGCAATGGAGTGAGAACTTTTTCACCCTTAGCTGTCACTCATTTAATTTCAGACCAGAATAAAGAGGTGATCATTTCCAACTGCTGGTTGTTGGCTGACATTTGGAAATGAGTTATTGGCTTCAGGATACCATATGACTGGTGGATAAGCATTCCTTGGGTTTAGATTGGTGCAGAGCAGAGATTTAAATTGCACTTATCAAAACTGGCATCTTTGTTCTTGAAAGCACCCAGTGATGAATCATCATAAAAACTGCATCATTTTCTTCTTTCCTGAGTCAATAATCTTTCTATCAAATGTGGGCTAAAATCACATCTGAGAAGTGGGGTGCTTCTTCGTGATGCTCTTTATGCATGAATACTAAGTGGAAGTACTTTTTGCATCACTGGCTCTAATGTTCTGAAGTATAGAATCCCTACACAAGCTGTGTCTTGAGAAACGGAATTACAGTAGCTCCCTGCACATGAGCTCTTTTGGTAAGCACCGGGCATTTACAATAATATTTACACACTAATGCCTGAATAGAGATTCCTTGCAGTGTGGAAAAATGTGTGTTTTCCCTTTAAAAACATATTGGTATCCAATCGATTTATCCTTTGGCCTGGAGTGTACTCAGCTTTTAAAGTCGCAGCATGACAGCTGCTGAGAAATAATATTCTCTTGCTCTGTTCTTTCCCTCTCTGCTTACTTCTCTCCTCCAACTCCCAAAGAGTCCTTAACAGCACAGGGAGTCTTCATGGCTACTTATACCACTTAAACTCTGAGGTTTTACGTTTGACTTTACTTGAGTTTAACAAACCTCAAGTCAAAACAATGCAGTCAGCTTGTTGTGTACAAATCCACACAGGCCATGTTGGCAATAAAGACTCGGTATAAACACTGTATATCCTTGCAGAGAACTTGTCCCATTTCGATAAATTTCTGTGATATTAGAAGTCCAGACTCTTACTTACCCCCACCCCCTTCCATCCTCCATGAGCAATATCCACAAACATAATATGTAGAAATGTTTTAAGGGCCAGCCCCGTGGCTTAGCGGTTAAGCACGTGCGCTCCACTACTGGTGGCCCGGGTTTGGATCCCGGGCGCGCACTGACGCACCGCTTCTCTGGCCATGCTGAGGCCACATCCCACATACATCAACTAGAAGGATGTGCAACTATAACATACAACTATCTACTGGGGCTTTGGGGGAAAAGAAAAAAGGAGGAGGATTGGCAACAGATGTTAGCTCAGAGCCGGTCTTCCTCAGCAAAAAGAGGAGGATTAGCATGGATGTTAGCTCAGGGCTGATCTTCCTCACCAAAAAAAAAAAAAGAAAGAAAGAAATGTTTTATTCAGCTCTAAATGGGCTAAAGAATAAGAGAGAAGTATAAAGAGAAGATAGGCTACCACTATCAAACGAGATAATATGTGGAAAATGCTCTCTGATCTATGAAGTTCCGGCATGGATTAATATTAGGATTGACTAATCCATTTCACAGGGCAGGGCTTTCTCAAGATGCTCTTCAGTTGCCCTGGAGTATGGTGAACGTTGTCCTTGGGCTGTATGTTACTGGTGGGGAAGAGTGTGATGGGATAAAGAAGACAAAGAAGGGCCACGGTATGGAGAACTGAGAAGAGGAGTCCTTCCTGTCGATTGTGCTACAACAAAGAAGGGAGCCTATATAGGCAGTTCCCACCCCAGGAATTAACTCGTAAGTCTTAATTCTTAAATGAATTCTTAAAAGTCTACATTTTCATAAAAAAAGGAAGGAAAATGGCAAGAATTGAAAATGACGGAAGACTTGAGAGATGATAACTATATGTTGGAGTTTGTAATTGTTTAACAATGGAATACTTGCCCCCCTTTTTCCTAGCACTTGCCTGCATCCTCAAAGTGTGAAAGGTTAAACTAACCAGTTCCCAGAGAAGAACGATGGGGTGTTACCAAGAGCCAGGCCTTGTGCTAGGTGCTTTGCATATGATGCATAATTTATTCCCTCATGATCATCCTCAAACGTAGGTATTATTGTCCTTATTTTTCAGTGGATTGTCTTACATTCAGAGAGGACAAGTAACCTGCCAGAGTTCACCAAGGTAGGTGGGCAATGGCAGAAAAGGCAGGCAGGGCCATATCGCGATCTCTAGGATTAAAGGCCCAGTCTATTTCCTTAGTGACTGTCAACACGGAGGGGTTGGGAGAGGCTTGCTCACCACGTCCCTCTTCCCCGGGGGAGAAATCAGTTCTACAAGTGGACGTTGCAGAGGAGTAAAGGTTGAAAACCATTGCTTTCCATTTATCTTCTTAAAAAAGTTATGGAAACAAAACACATTTAAGAATATTTTTTTAAATGATGAAAATCATCTCTAGTCCCTAATACATCTGTTGTTAGCATCTGATGTATTTCTTCCAAAGGTTTTTCTGATGTGTTTTTCTATCTATTGATCTAGATGTGATTATACAGTATACACAGTTTTGTGTCCTGTTTTTCCCACTTAACATAATGGCATAACTATGTCATCACCATTTTGAAAGATTTTAAGTATCAGGTGATGTTAAGATTTGCACTCAGTGGACCTGTTTTCACACTTCTAGGTACACTGACCATCTCGTTGGGATGGAGGTTAATGGCGTCCCCTGCCGTGCTGCAAGTTCTATCAGTTCTTCTACACCCACCCACAGGGCTGCTCCTCAACTTCTCCTTTGCTCTTGTCTTGTCTACCAAGTGGAATGCTCGGTTTTGGAAAAGTTAAAACACACACTGCTGAGAGAAAATGGAAACTGGAATTAGAACAGACGGTTATAAGAAAACTTAAAATGAGTTGAAATACAGTCCCAGATGGGAAAGCATGTTTATTTTCAGAAAAAGGGAAAAAATGTGATCTTTAGAAACTACAGGGGGATATGCTTGAGACTTCCTATAACACAGTTCGTGTGGGCACTTAGAAAAGACAGGCCATCATCGGACACCAGCAGGCTTCTCCACCAATAAACTCTATCAGTTCAACACGGACTGGCCAAGAGACCTGATTCAAGAGAGGTTCAAGTGACACAAAGGCCCTCAAGGTTTTGGTTGATTAAATATGGTGCCTGCTTATGAACCAATAGCATGATCTATCTGTTAGAAAACTTTAAAATATTCTCAGGTGCGTTCATAGAAATATGATGACAGACCAAAGGAGGGGAGGGGTCCTGCTGTCCCCTGAACTGGGCACTCCATTTAGAGTAGTACGGTCTATTCTAGCTGCCATATTTTAAAAGGGATGTTTCAAACTTGCGAATATTGATCAGCAGGGATACAGGAAATAGAAATTAGGTCAAATGAAGCATACTTGAGATAATGGAATATTTAGCCTGGGAAAGGAGAAGACTGGGCTATTTTCAGATCCTTGAAGGGATGTTAGAGAAGATATAAACTTAATGTGTTTGGCTACAGAAATACAATCATTCTATAGAGGTTATAGGGACACAGCTTTATTTCATTATAACCAATGGCTTTCTAACAACTAGCGCCTACCTCCTCCTAACACTGGAACATTCTTGTCAATGAAGTGTTCCAGCAAAGGCTGCGAGTCCACATCAAATATATATAAAAAGATTCATGCTTTAAGGTGGCAATTGGACCAGATGATCTCTAGGATTTCTGCTAATTATAGTTTATAAAGTTAGTTGTTCAGAACTTGGGATCTATTTTCTTATAGAAATGGTTCTATAAGTGCACATTTGGATCCAAAGTCAAGAAAGTTTATTCAGCCCATGATGTTTTTGAGTTTTTCAACTGAAAGCACATTCTTGAGTCTAGGGAACAGATGAAAGTATATGAGGGAGAAGAGGACCATCATTAACCTTTTCTTTGCTGGGGACAAATCTAGCATGAGGTCACATTATAAAAGAGCTAAGGAAACACTCTAAAATCCACATGGCAGATCTCAGTGATGTCTTGGGAGAAAATCAACTCCTTGAACTAATCCCCACATGACTGATGCTAGCCTTTACTTGCTAGCTGTGTTGTGTAATCATAGGTAATTTCTTCTGTGAAATGGGGCTAATAATACTTCCAAACACAAATAAGACAATTAATAGCTTACGGTGATTATATGAAATAACAGATATAAAATGCCCAGCAGAGTACTGCACACATCCTAGTTACTCAGTAAATGCAGAAATTCCTCACGGTATCAATGTGTGTATGCTTCTTCCAATTTTCAAAGAACTTCCATGTACATTATCTCATTTGATTCTTTCAATAATCCCATGTGGTAGGCAAGGAAGGTGTAATATCCATATTTTACAGAGGATGAAATGATGCTTGGAGTGAATGACTAGTTTTCCTGAAAAATGGTTATTTGGCTTCTCATTTAATAACTATTTCTAGTGGCAAGGAGCACACTGCTCTATGGAACAACCAATTCCATCACAGAAACTAAAGAAGAGAATAAAACGTTCAAGAGTTTTCAAAATATGCACTCAAGACAACGTGTTCCACCCATTGATTGGCAAGGATTATAAATACGCATTTGCTGTCAAGAGAGTAGTGAGATCCACCCTCTCTGATACATTGGTGACGAGAACATAAATTGGTGTAACCTTGGAAAAAGCGATTCAGATATATGTGTTGAGAACCTTAGGTATATTCATCGTTTGGCCTCATAATTCACCGTCTAAGAATCTATTTTAAGAAAATAATAAGAAACAGCGAGAAAGTTTGGCACACAGAGGTGCTCATATATAAATTATATAGAATATAGTTTCTAATAGTGGAAAGCTGGAAACATTCTAATTGGCCCACAGTGGGGAAGAGGGAGAATAAATTGTAAGAGTGTTGCAGTGATACGGAGCCAGACAATAGGGTCAGACCCACCCTGACCCACCGGATTAAAATTCTATCCTGCCATTTACTGGCTGTGTTAGTGGGTGAGTTACCTAGGTTAGCAATTCTTATCAACTCAACTAAAAATGGGATGATGATGTATATTTTACAGAGCTGTTACGAGAATTATACATAATATTGAATGGAAACTGTTTAGGCAGTGACTGGCACATAGTAAGCATTTAAAAGCACTCATTATGATCATTACTCATTGTGCCATTTATTAAACACGTAGTATACGCCAGGTATTTAACAAACATTATCTCTTGAAATCCTCGTAATACTCTTTGACATACATGCTGTTAATATCCTCATTTTACAGACGAGAAAACTGAGAAATAGACTGGCTAAGTAGCTTTCCTAAATTCATACAGATCATAGGTTAGAGTGCGGGGATTTGAATACAGTTAAGGATATACTACCTCCTGTACCATGAAATAGTTTGTGTGTCTCGGTATGTGTCTGTGCGTGTCCATACACACATGCACACACACACTTATATAATCATATTAGATACACACATTCACATGATGTCTAGAAACAGTTCTAAATATGTATTACCGGTTTTTAAAAATAGAATACCAAATTGTACATATGATATGAGCTCTACTATGTAAAATACAAATAAAACGATTGAAAATCACTATGGTTGCCTCTATATGGTGGTATTATAGATGGATTTGATTCTTGATTCTTGATTTCTATGCTTTCTAACCTTTCAACTAAAAACACGTGCCATTTTATAGACATAAAAACTAAACAGATACAGAAGTAAAAATAATCCAAGGAACATGTAAGGAGAATAGATATTCATAGACAGGTTAGCCTTCCTCTAATTCTAGCAGTAGAGTATACTAGACATCTTGAATAACCTTCCTTCTGAAAATGACTAAAAATGCTGGGTAAAAATTAGAAAGCAGTGGGCTATACACACTTACATGTGCCAGAACTGGGGTGGGCGTAGGGAGGGCTGGGGTGGGAACTGGCTCTGGCTGGATAACTATTTCAGCTGGAACTTCTCCGTCTTCATCCTCCTGGGGCTTCTGATGGGCACAGCGCCCAATGTCTGCATTTTTGAAGGATACAGGTTGTGCAAAGTCCATGGGGCTAAGGGAATACAATTAAAATTAAGTATTTTCTTCTTTTTCTTGTTTTTCATTGTCTTGCTTCCTTACAATTAAATCAAATTCCCCCATCCCCTCTTTTAAGAAACATCAGTTCAATTTTTAAAATCTAACTTGAAGATCTTCATTGTTTCCTTCATAACCATTGTAATGGTTTTGGATAGTGTAGATACAACAGTGATCCTTATATTAAAAAAAAAAATTAGTAGCAAGGAGATTCACTTACACAGAGTTTATAACAAGGTTCCATACACAGCCTTCAAAAGGAGGAATATTTCTGAGAGGGGAAGGTTGAAATTCAGGTGGAGCACCCCCAACGAAAAGTTTTTTAACTTCAATCGCCTGTTCTGCTGTCAGGTTTTGCATATGCCTTCTGTCTTCGTCGACTTGAACAGTAAAGATGCTGAGAAAACATTTAAAATAAACAAGGATCAAACATAGAATGTCCAACACAATTGGAAATCAAATTCTTTCCTGCCACCCCTCACCCCTCCCTCCTGTAGCTTTTAAGTGAGCCAAATCTGATGATTAGGAATTCTGCACTAAGCAAACGAGAGAGTGTGTCTCAGGATCCTGTCCCTCTGCCTCCCTCGTTAACTCTGGCTGAGAGTTTACTGAAACGAGGTAATGGGGTAGCTGCAACATTAGCCTCTGGTGGCATTGACAACAGTGGCTCAACATATGAGACCGTGGAGCTGAGGCTTCTGCACAGTGTAGTAACGTCTAATCGTATATGACTCAGTGGGTTTAGCACAGCATGGGGTCACGTTTTGTTTGGCTCTTTATTTCTTCGTTTGTGCTAGCTATTATCTTCTTGCTAGGGGACAAACTGTACTCCTGAGAGCTTAGATTGCAAGAATCAACAGCAAACACTTACAGGACATTTTATAAAGAATGTAGCTGCTGGCTTTTGAATAGAAGAGGCAGGCAAGAACACCATGGCAATTGTTCCTTGCCATGATTTTCCTTAGTGGCTGTTTCATTAATTTCCCTAATTTGCTTATGCGAGATAACTCACACACTACTAATTAAGAACCTCATGCTACTTATTCACAACAATCCTTGGATCCTGGGGCAAAGAATCAGAAGGAGACAAAGAGTTCTGATGATGATAATGACCAAAGGCATTTTCTCTTTTGTTCTAGAAGCAGGTTTTGAATTTCAGTCCCAACAGTCAGCATGGGGTTATTAGTCATAAGTATTAGTCACTAGCCCGAGGATCATGAATGGATTACTGAAAACTTATTTCCTATCTGGGGAGAAAACCAAAGTACTTAGGTGGAAAACTCAGTCCGAAAATGTCATCTCACTTGATTTTATAAAGAAGAAAAACCACATGTAGGACTAGAAACAATAAACCGGGGCAGAAACATTCTGAAATGGCACTGAGCAATTGGTCCACTTTAGGACAAATTAAATGTAAGAGAATGGAACAAAACATGGATTTCATTGTGGCTCAAAATGTCATTTTTTCAGGGGATGTTGAAGGGGCAGGTTGGATTTAGTTTCAAAGGAAAAATAGGGGGAAATGACATAGTGGTTTTTTTCCAGACTCTGGAAGAGTGTGTTGGCAAAAATCAGGAGGTTCAACCTCATTGCTAAGAATGTTGGTGGATTTATGAGACTTTTAGAAAACCACTCACTTCTGGGTATGTGACTCACCGAGAAGAAGGCCCCCTATACATACCTTTTTTTTTCTTTTGCTAAAAGCAACCTATTACTAACATGATAAAGCAGTGTTCCTAACAGTTTTAATGAGGGGTTTAAGCCACTATTAAAGATTGTCCAAGGAGAGCAAATCTCTGCTCTTGATTAGAATTTTTAAAGAGCCAGAGGCCCTCCTCTTTCTGATGCAGGCTCTCTCTATCTGGTTCTGCCCCCAGGACCATAACAGTGGTCCTTTCTTCCTAGATCACAGGGTGGAGGTGTAGAAAGAACAAGGCCTTTCAGAAGGAACAGACAGGAATTAAGTATTAGTGTGGAAGCTCACTAACTGTGTGACTTTGGGCCAGTTATTTAATCTTAGTCTCATTTCATTCATTTATAAAATGAGGATAAAAATACCTGCTTCAAACCACGGAAAACATTAATTAAAGGATTGCACTGAGGCTGTATTATTTAATAAGGGCATTGCTAGAAGACTATAGCTAAATGCTGCTTGTATTTTACATTCTGGAAGCATCAAATCCAGATCATTTATTTAGCTCTTTTGTAAAGAAAGACATTACCAACATGTCCGTTATGATTCTGGTGTGCTTCCCGGTTTTTACGTATTTACTCAACAGCTGTTTACTGTAGACCTACTATGTGCAAAAAGCACCATAATAAACATTACATTACTATTAGTATTGTGATAGGTCAGCTGTATTTTCTTACAATTTCAATGGTTGATTCTTGCAGTTTCACAATTAAATATTTTGTTACTTACATTCTGTTTCTTATTTGTTTGGAATATTGGTCTAAGATTTTTTTTTTTTCCAAACTACCACCAAATGGGTTGTATATGCAGAAGAAGATATTAAGAGAGGGAAGTGCCTTGACATTTGTAATTTACATGAAAAACAAAATCTGAAAACTTTTTGATGGAACATATTTTGTTTTTTTTTTTTTAAAGATTTTATTTATTTTATTTTTTCCCCCCAAAGCCCCAGTAGATAGTTGTATGTCATAGCTGCACATCCTTCTAGTTGCTGTATGTGGGACTCGGCCTCAGGATGGACGGAGAAGTGGTGCCTCGATGCGCACCCGGGATCCGAACCCGGGCCACCAGCATCGCAGCGCGTGCACTTAACCACCAAGCCACAGGGCCGGCCCTGGAACATATTTTGGAAGGTAAGAAAGAAATATTTGGGTTGCTATGTCCAAATCATGATCCCATCCTGGAAACCCCAAATTACTCCTGAAATCTGATCCAACTTCGTGATCTTCAGCCTAATTCTGTACCAGTGTGAAAGAAACTCTCATAGAGGAGAAAACGTACTTGCCTAATCATCTACTCCAGGCTCTTAGGGTTTGAAGTTTTGTCCAGTGAGAACTACTGGCCACTTAGGTGGACTCCGGGAGAAGGATCAGAGGGCAAAGCAGTTATAGAAGGAAGGGATCACTGGAGTACAGCGGAATTAGACACCAAAGTGACTAAAGTGAGAATTTTGCAGAGGAAGGGGTAGAAAAGGAAAGAGAATGAGTGAGGAGGGGGAAAGAGAGGCAGAGGGGGAAAGAGAAGGGCAAGCGCCAACTTGAAAAGTTTCCCCCTGGTTTGGTAAAAATTCAATGATTTTCTGAGGTGGTATTAAAATTACCATAGTATCCAGAGTTTTAAGAAATGATAATTGACATTTACGGTCTGAAATGTGTTGGGAGAAAGCAAATATTTCCAAATTAATAAAAGTACCATAATCAACATGAAGTAATACAGATCTTCGAGGTCACAAGAAAGGGTAAGAAATACGTTGGGGAGCACAGATGGAGGTGTTAAAGTCATATACATCTGGGTTTAAATCCCGGCTCTGTTATTTACTAGCTGTGTGATTTTGGGCAAATTAGTTAACATTTCCTCATCTGTGACGAAAGGTGTAACACAGATTTCACATACATTTAGAACGATTAAAAGACTTAATCTTCGTCTAGTATTTGACACAGAGCATGCCACAGAATAGGTATATGAAGCATTAAAAAATGTTTCTGGGTGAAGTTCTTAGGGTCATTAGTGATCTCTGGTTAATCAGCTAATTGTAGCACTTGCTTAAAAGATAGGTAATGATTATTTTTTGACCTTAGAGTGCTAAATGAGACATTATGTAGCAAATGTGTTCTTGCTCGGCCACAGAGTTCAGTGACTACGCACTAATATGTCCAATACATTATCCTTTAATTAACAGAGAATGGCAAATCTGTTTGTTTATATGGCCAATTAACTGAATGACCAGTTTCCACTGATGTACTTTATACTGAGCTTAATCAAATAAAGGTTGGATTGATGGCCAACAGCTGTGAAGTTGGCAAAATAAAATGCCCTTCTTGAAGAAACACCTGTTAAAAGGACACCTGAGCACCACGTCGTAATGGACTTGGGAATGTCAGAATCCTTTCTCTACAAAATAACATATTTTGCTTGATTTCTGGTCAACTAGAATTCGCAATGCTGCATTTGCTTATTGAAATTCCTTAAAGTTTAAAGACTTTAAAAAGTCCTTCCCCTGAAGGGAAGGATTCAAGTTTAGCAAAGGACCTGAAATCTAGTGTAGAAGACACGTAAAATCAGTATTCTAGAGCATTCCCTAAGATTCAAATGAGAAAATTCAGTTTGCATTTCTCCTCAGAGACCATGACTGCAATATCTGGCTATTAAGATTAGTAAAAGTTCTTAGTTTGTCCAAATATTGATCTCTTATTTGTCTTAATCACGGTTTCTAAATGTCTCAGTTAGTGGACACTCTGTGAGAAAGCTTAGTATCAATTCAGCCCACAACATAATGCTCTATATAATAAAAAAAATGAGCCAAGGAAAGCTTTATCATTTACCTAGAAGATGCGAAATTCTTATTACCTATCTAAACTGTTGCCCATACCAGAGGATAATTAGAAAATGTAGGTCTTTAACTATAAAATAGCATCTGCTTACTTGAACTATTGCTACACATGCATACTGTTGTATTTAAAAGTATTCCTTGTGTTTTGAGGTTTCATCAGATTTGATTTCCAGTTCTTTTCTTTGTATTCAGTCTAATAAATGGATTGCTGATTTGGAGGTCTGAAATCTCTGGGCTTCTGTTTTCTTTTTCTCTAATTTCCTTCTAAACTGATTACCTCTCTATGTTGTCATACAACATTTTGACGAAAAATACAGATGACTTTCCCAATAAAGTACGTATAAAGTACTGCAGTATTCTGAAGAAATAAGAAATCGGTTTATAACACTATTAGAGCCAATTCCCTGACTCGGCTGGGAAGCAAGTGCTCTCCTGGATCTGTTGAGAGGCAGCCTCCGTGTGGCTTTTTCCCTTCTCTCTCTCAACTCAGCTCACTCCCGAAGCCACCCTGCAGGGACCCTGCACACCTTGGAGGGGGACAGGGATGAGGCGTGCACATCCCGGTGCTCAGCAGGTCCTGCCTGCAGCTGCAGCCACGCTCCGTATCTGTGCCAGCTCTCTAAGCAGCTGCCATAACTGCTTTGGAACCTGAATGAAATAGCAGCTGCCAAAGGCTGCTGACTCCAGCTGAGACATTCTGTGTGTTTCACCATGTGCATACCTTATTCAAGAAGAGAATATTTGAGAGGTGCGGAGGGAGGGCTTTTCTTATCTATAGCTTCAGAAAGTGCGTTTGGTTTTTCCAAAGGTGGAGAGGAGAACTGCACAGAATAAAAATGTTAAGAATAGAACGCCTAAGGGCCAAGGCAAATGAGGTTCCCGAAGTATGAAATGTAAAGAAGATGAAATTAAACTACTTGATATTTCACAGGCGTCTATGTCCATACACACAAGGTCCAGTCAGAGAGAAGGGAGCAAAGGAGTTTATGTTAGTTACGACAGATAGTGAGCTCTCCAGGCTATTGTTACCCTCTGGTTCTCTCCACGTGAACGGAATGTTCTCTCCCATCGTGAAACAGACTCGGCTCTGGTTTGACAACAATTTTCCTCATTGTTCGTGTCCCTGCGGAAAGATGCACTTCCAGACGGCCCTTGTTCAGGAATATCGCATAATAGGCCTGCAACGGCAAACGGTTATCGACGATTGAGTAGTCGTCTGATGTACGACTGAGCCTTAGGTTCCCCGACGGAACTACAGGTTCATCCGCCCTGAGATCTTACCTGAGACGTTAAGACTCGATATTTTCTTAAACAGAGTGCTTAAAACAGCTGGAAAGAGTTTTTTAGTCATTTACCATTTTTGCTTGTTAGATGATGTGGAAAGTGCATGTAGTAATATGGTAGTATTTGCGATGCTGACAGTAACAGCTGTGCTTGTATTGGGACTCTGACTCACAAAACCCATCAGGAAACAAACGGTGTCAATAAAATCCCTCTCCCTTATGTTCACGAGTGGACAGCTAGCTTCTGGAAATCAGGCTGACTCCCAAGCTCACGGCATTCAGAGTGTTTAGACTTCAATTTGTTCTCTGAGCTGGTGCAATAGATTGCCATCGCCAACACGTAACTTGTCTCCCACATTTAGAAAGAAGACAATTTTTCATCTACAAACATGCCTGCTTTCTTCTTGCTACTGTTACTATGGCAACCAGTACGGTTTTGAGATCAGATTATGAACCCCAGGGAGCTTGAATGCAGTCCTTGTCCCCGAAGCGGATGCCTCCTGTGCTCCCTTTCTTGTGGAGCACAGGGGCACCTGCTCACCATGATCACTCGTCCTCCACAGTCACCTGAGTTGGTGGAGATGGTTTCAAACATCATAACGTCTCCAACAACTTACTAAATCATCTATGCAGCTGTGTGTCCCCCACAAAATGTCTAGAGGATCTGGATTAGTGCCCACCATCCATCAAGGCACAACCGCTAACTACTCACTCAATTAAAAATTTCTTAGCTGATCGATTGATGCCTCAAACCCTTTTAGCAGAACATAATCACCAATAACCCTCTGGGTATCAACACTGTTCACTTTGAGAAATAAAACATGTCCATTTAACCAGCATTAATTCTATGACAGACATGAATTATTAACATTGTTTCCTCTTTCAGATAGCATTTACGAGATTTTACAAACTAGCTATTCATTATTATTAAAATGTTGAAACATTAACATGTTATTTAAGTACTATAGTACTTAAATTAAGTACTATAATATATATAATATAACATGCTAGTTAAGTACTATAGTACTTAATAGTTTCTCATTTTAATTGTTTTAATGGGAACATGTTCTATTTTTAGAGCTCTCCTGAAAGCTGGTGATTCAAGTCCATATAGTTAGTCCTGATGAGGAGAAATTTGGAGCCAATAGGTGGTGCTTAATTATTTGACAATGACCTAGGAAACAAATATCCTTTAGTGGAAATCTATTTCTGAGTGTTTGCTCTGGTCCTCTAATTATAAGTAGATATATCATTGGTAACAGTGAGAAAAAATATTATTTTTCAAGATTAAGATAAAGGAATTAAGAGAACACATATTTTAAATTTACTCAGTGCTTATTACGTGCAGTAAGAAATCAGAAAATAACACTTTTCTCCCTCTACTCTTTAAAAAATATTTTTATTATTACTATTTGTTACATTCCTCACAGTTTAAGAGACATACATTAAATGATGAAGCTATGTTCACAACTGTACATTTAAATGACTATCTGTAAATCTAAAACTCAATTTAAGAAACCCATTGCATCTCCTGTGAGCTTCTTCCCAATCCCCTGCCCCAGCTTCCCCATCTCAGAGTAACCACTCACGTGGATTTTGTTTCTCATTCTCTTGCTTTTTAGAAATTATTTTTGAAAATGCACATATATATCTGTAAACAATATATTGTTTAGTGTTACTTATATTAGAAATCTATAAAAATAGTATCATACAGTATGTAGTGCATTTTTTCCATTTCTGTTAAGTTTTCTAATATTCATCCATGTTGTTACGTTTAGCTATAATTTATTTCCTTTTATTACTGCTTAATATCCCATTATGCAAAGTGCCACAGTTTATCTGCTCTCCAGCTGATGAACGTTTGGATTGTTTCCAGGTCTTTCTGCTTTTGAATGCTACTATGAACATTCTTATACATGTCCCATTGTACACATGCACAGAGTTTGGGACTATACCTAGGAGAAGAATTGCTGGCTTGTAGAGTGTGCGCATGTATAACTTTACAAGATAGTGCCATGTGGTTTTCCAAAGTGGCTGTAACAATCTACTCTTTCCACTAGCAGTGATTAAGTGTTCCCTGTGATCCACATCTCACTAATACTAGTATTATCATATTTATTAATGTTTTACCAATCTAGTGGGTATTAACTCAAGTGTGACCTGAAATTACATCTCCCTCATTACAAATGAGGTTGAATATTTTTAAAATATATTTTTGGTTCATTGATATTTCCTCTTCTGTGAAATGCCTGTTCAAGTCTTCTGCCCATTGTTGTATATGTTTTTGTCTTTTTCTTATTGGTTGGTAAAGGTTATTTTTATATTCTGGTTACTAATTTTTTGTAGGTTATATGTATTGTAAGTTTCCAGGCTGGAGTTTGTCTTTTGTGTTGTTTGATGACTAGACAGTTTTAACTTTAATGAAGTTGCACTTATAATCTTGTTTTGTTCAATAAATCCCTCCCTTCCCCAAAGTCAAAGATTATCCTTCTAAATTTTCTGCTAAAAATTTTACAATTTTTTCCTTTCATATTTATGACTTTAATTAATTGGGAATTTATTTTTCTGTTTGGTGTGAAGTAGAAATTGTTTCATTTTTTTCCATATGGGTAACCAGTTGCTCCAGAATCATTCACTGAAAGGTCTGCTTTTTCCCTAATGATGTGTAATGCCACCCACTGCCCAATGTCATTGCCATCTGTACTTGAGTATATTCAGGGCTCTCTATTCTGTTCCACTGGCACCAAGTTATCCATGAATTAACACCATGCTACCACGATTCAAAACTCTAGCTTCTAAAGTGTGGATATCTGCTAGGACAGCCCACCACCTTATTCTTCTATTTCAGAAGTTTCTTGAGCTTTCGATCTTTGATATAAATTTTAGAATTAGTTTGTCATGATTTACAAAAAGATAAGGTGGTATTTTCATTGAAATTGAATCTACATTATCATTTTGGAGAGAATTCACATATTTTTAACTTTGAGTCTTTCTCTCCGTTAACATGTTGACTACGCTCATTCATTGAGGATGACTTTGATAAGTAGTCTACTACTCGAATTTTTCAGTAAAGTTCTATAATTTTCTCCATATAGATCTTATGCTTGCTTTTTGTTGTATTTATTTTTAAGTTATATACTTGTACTATCTTCACTTGGTCTTTTTTTATTGCACTGACACTAAGATCTGTACAGTGATAATATTCATCCTTTGTTTGGGTTGATTTTGTAGAAAACATTTATAATGTTTGCCTATCTAGAATATTTGTTATGATCTTTTTACAGATGGCTAAGGAAGCTCCTTCCTTTTCTTAGTTTACTAAGTTTTTTTTTTTTAAATCAGGAATGGGTGTTAAATTTTACCAAACCTTTTCTCTGCATCTATTGAGATGATTATATGATTTTTGGATTTCCTAATATTAAACCACCCTTGTATTCCTGAGATAATCTGTTACTCATGGTTATACATCTTTGGATTTTATTTGCTAATATTTTGTTTAGTCTTTATTTTTTGGGGGGGGGAGAATAAGATAAATTACATAATACTATTGATTACTAAATTTTATTTATTTTATTTTTTAATTTTTTTTGGTGAGGAAGATTAGCCCTGAGCTAACATCTATGCCCATCTTCCTCTACCTTTTTTTTTTTTTTGAAGAAGATCAGCCCTGAGCTAACATCCATGCTAATCCTCTTCTTTTTGCTGAGGAAGACCGGCTCTGAGCTAACATCTATTGCCAATCCTCCTCCTTTTTTTTCCTCAAAGCCCCAGTAGATAGTTGTATGTCATAGTTGCACATCCTTCTAGTTGCTGTATGTGGGACACGGCCTCAGCATGGCCAGAGAAGCGGTGTGTCGGTGCGTGCCTGGGATCCGAACTCGGGCTGCCAGTAGCGGAGTGTGTACACTTAACCGCTAAGCCATGGGGCCGGCCCCATCTTCCTCTACTTTTATACGTGAATGCCTGCCACAGCATGGCTTGATGAGCGGTGCGTAGGTCCATGTCCGGGAGCTGAACCTGTGAACCCCAGGCCGCCGAAGCGGAGCGTGGGAACTTAACCACTACACCACTGGGCTGGTCCCTGATTACTAAATTTTAAATGCTAAAAGTGATTTAATAAACACATATAATCACAAACAACACAACCTGGTTTACAAGGATGCACGCATATTTAAGGACATATTTGTAAAGTGTTCCATTCTTTGGCCATGGCAGACTAGGTAATTCCTATGAACACTGACAAAAACTAGATTAAATGGAAAAAATTATATTTTTAAAAACATGATTGAAAGTATTGGGGGAAAATCAAGGCAGTAAAGAGTTATAGTGCCTACATCTGGACAACTAGGAGATAGCTTTTAACAGAATCAAATGGCTAGGGGTTGTGAAAATTGGAGTTCACAACCTTACAAAGAAGACCCTGTGTCGGTTTTATTTTAATGCCACGAGTGAGACTGAGCACCGACTAGTGTCCACGCCTGTGTTAGTTGGGCTCTATTTGCCTTCTCCTACCCCAAGTCCCTTCTCCACCTTCTCTGCGTACAGAGAGGGTGGAGTGGGTCAGGCTCCAGCAGACTGCATCGTGTGGGCTAGTGAAACTGGGAAACTGATCCTAGAAGGAATTTAAATTTAAATTTAAGGGACCCTAGCTGGATATCTACAGATCTGGTAAGGAACTCGACTTAGAGACAAGAGAAGATTAATATAATTTGAATATATTTTAAGCTATCTCTTTTTATATATGCATATGCTAAACCATATGAACTATCGGTGCAAATACAAGTGTGAGTGTATCTGGAATTGACCAGCAGGAAGGTCCTAGTGGAGATAATTGCCTAAGAAGATGATAGTGGAAAGAACTGATGCAAATCTAAAAATATAAAAGCAATTTATAAACCCTAAATGCCTCCCTGGTCTCTTTATGAAATAATTGTTTTATGTAAGCATTAAGGAAAATGCATTATTAACCAGGTGTGAGGGTACCTGGCCAGTTTGCCTTCGTTTTCTCCTAGGTGGTGCTGGAGTCCCTCCACTTCCCAACAGAATGATCCCAGACTCATTCTTAGTGCTGAAAGACAGGTTGATTTCTGTTCCGACACCAAGTGGCACAGGGGACAGTTCCACAAAACCAGGCTTGGGGAAGCTAACTGTGTAAACGTTCTGTGGGTAAAACGAAGGAAGAGAAGAAAGCATTAGAAATGAAAATTTAAATTAATTTCTCCACCTGACTCACCCTCCTCAATGCACTCAATGTTATCATGAAATACACTGTAGTTTTAGAAAGCATGAAAACCCATAGTTACATGGAGAACTTAAGAAAAACTAAAGAAATGCTATTTCCAGCTCTAACTTTGAATTTTCTGAGCAGTTTAGGTTAAAATAAAAGTCTGGCCTCTGCTTTTATTCTAAAACTTTTGATTTAAAATACAGGAGATTATCATTGATAAATAACATTTTCTTTTGGTTTAAATCTAGCCTGCTAAATCTCCCTTGAGAACATTCTAACTAGTCCCTTGAATACTCTCTATCAATTAATTATGTTTTACAGCTGAGTATGACTATGGTCTCTGTCTACATTTTGCCTCGGTGATGAGCCCAAGGTAAAGATGGTCATTGCTATCAAATATATAAACACATTCTAGAGGAATTTTTAGAAAGTAGACAAAATCTAAATCTTAAAAATAAATAAATCAAACATTTCGTAGTCTAATTTTCTTTTCAAAATGAAAATAGTATCATTGTCCTTGATGATAATAAAATTAAAACAGTAACATTTGAGATAACATCGAAGTACAAAAGGGAGAAGGCAAAAATTACCTCCACCCCAAAGCTGTGTAGAGGCATTCATTTATTTTATCTTTCACAACCTTGCTCTCTTCCACTCTCCCTTTCTCTATATTTAAACTGAATCATGATAGACACATTAATTTGTAACTTCTTCTTTTCACTACATATGTGGGAGATCTGTCTCTGTCAGTAAACATAGATCTCATCATCATTCTCAATAGCAAGAGGATACGCCATTGTATGAATGTGCTAGGATTTATTTAAGCAAGCCCACGCAGTTGGGCATTTAGAGAGCTTAAAATGTTCATTTTAAAAGTCCTGGATTTTGCTGGAGTGAAACCAAGAAATCCTTTAATGCAGGATATTTTCCCCACAGTGCTTCAGGCCCAGTTAAGTGATATAAGTGTTGTAAGATGTATAATCTATTTTCTATTCCAGTTTTCAAATTATAGAGTTTTGGAGAGTTCAGATAAAACTATTATGCAGACTTTTCAATATTTATCCACATCAAATTTCTGCCTCAATTTTTAGTTGCAAAATAATTCCTAGTTACTGAAAAGTGCCTTCACAGAATTATCATTTTCACACATATAGGCTATTCATTTTTTGGACAGTTTTACATCCTCATGTATATATCTTCTGCATGTGGATGAGAGTCAGGCGTTGGAAGATTAAAACTCTCATTAAACCTTCTTTAAGAAGTCAGTGTGGATCCTTAGAGTTTCAACTCTGTATGTGTTTACTTTTTCTTTATTTCCAAGCTTCTCAGGGTGGATGTCTACGGATAATTCCAAATTGGAGCTGGTACTATGCACAATGAAGATGTTGAAGGTTCTGTTCCAGTCTTTAAACCTCATGGCTCAGTGGTGGATTTGCTTTTTCTTTCTCTTCATTCTCCCTTCATTTCCTCAAATTCTATAGTAATGCTTTAAAATAATTTTAGTGGGAGGAAGCAGCTAAAATGAATAGTTATGTGATATCAGGGTCATTAAAAATTTATAAGTATGATATAGTTAATATTTTCTTTTTTAAACAAGCTCATCACTTTAGGACTCCCATAAAATTCTTACTAATATTTGCTGATGGCTATTGGCTCTTGCTTACAGATATTTTAAGAGAGCAAAGCTGTGTCCTGGGTTTTTCTCTCCAGTGGGTCAGCCTCTATTGAAGAGTCAGGGCAGGACAGTCAAGTGGCATCAGGGGGCTGCTGGCTGCTTTGGCAACAAAGACAAGATACTGAAGAGACCTGATAACAAGGGACACTGCAGTCACGTCAAAGACAGGGCTTTGTAGACAGTTCCCAGTCTGTGCTGTTTTCAGAGATAAGGGGGTTTGACTTCCAAGTTGTAGACAAGATGCTGTGCACTCATCATTATTGTGTAAACTATTACTTGCTATTTGTGTAAACTCCTAACACATTCCAGAAAAACATTTAAGGCTGCTAGTCAAGCTACATACAAGACATAAAGATAAAATAAATTTAAACTAGATGACAAAAATGAGGAAAAGGGAAAAGCAGTGTTGGAATGAAAGAGAGAACCAGAAGAGAGATTAATATTAAAAATACATGCTATGAAGTGCTGTACGTGTGGGAATTGGTTCATAATTTTGGGTCTGCACAATACCGCCTCCTAATTTCAGTTGATCACTGTAAGTTTTAGAAGTGCTTCAATCCTACTGTATCATTTACCCATAGCTAAGACTAGGGTCAGTGGGAACTTAAAATATGTTAACAAGGGACTGGTCCCTGCAAGAGCACCCAAACTAAGTAAGTGAAGTCTGAAACGAATGTATTTAGGAAACCATTAAAAACAAACCAACCTCCAGTGAACATCCTTTGGTAACGCCAACATAATCAGGGCTACTGAGTATGTTATAGGGAGTTCTTGAAATTTCAATATCTTTGAGGCAGCCAGAATATTTCCTCAAATTTACTTCTGGCCTGTTGAAAAGTTACATGGAAAACAAAAGCAACATCATTAGGATAATGGCAGTAGAGCGTCTGCGACTACTGGACATAAGCCATAGGGAGCAAGCTGACACACAGCAGGCCCATGTCTCTCAAATTGGCCACGTGCACACCTATACCCAGCAAACTATGCTTCCATTATCTACTGGTTGGAGTAAGTGGATGTTAACACCATCCAGCAGAAGGAATCTTTATGTAGTTCTTCTTCCTCTCCTTTTAAAAAATAATCTCACCCACAGCATTTAAATACAGAAATTGACTGACTTCTTATTCAGTGCTTCATATACATAGTGAAATGTTTCTTTTTCCCACCCAAGAGCAGAAAATTGTATAGGCAGCGTAATCAAACCACATACCAAAAAAGTTAGATAAAATCTTGCTGAAAGTTTAGGGAAAAAAATGTGGAATTATTTATTTTGAAAAAAAATATTTCTGTCACTGAGACATTTTTTGGGGGGGATAGCTGAAAAATAATAATATACTTCTCTTCAAAGCTTTTAAGTAAAGTAAAGCCCAAGAAACCTTCTTTTGGATTACATAGCCTAAAAAAAGATATTTCAAAATTGGATTTACAGATTGACCCCAAAGTCTTTATTCTGTATTGGAGCAATAACAAAATAAAGTAACCAAAGAATCAAAACATATTTTTAATTTTTCTAATAAGGTTAAAAATGGCTTCTATACCCAAACCACACTTGAATGTTCACTTTTTGCTCATTACTGCTTAAAAAGGGATAGACATGCCAGCACACAGTAGGTGGTCAATAAACATAAGCTAGCAGGTTGTCAATGACGATGATGCTTTTAGCCTATAATAGTGTGTTCAAGAGAAGTTTCTGTGCTGATGGAAATATTCTGTTCTGCACTGTCTAAATCAGTAGTTACCAGCCACATGTGGATATGGACACCTGAAATGCAGCCATTGAGAAACTGAACTTATTGTTATTTAATTTTATTTAATTTAAAGTTAAATAGCCACTGTGGCTGGTGGCTACTATACTAAACAGCACAAGTCTATAGGGATAGAAAAAGTAATACTTTCTTGGCGTTAATGAGCATCTGTAAAAACTGTCCAATCAACACCAAAATATTATACTTATTAGGATAATAATGAATTCTCTCCTCATTGTTCCATGATGCCAGGAGTCCCTCTTTTGTCTTAATAAAAACAGCTGGCATGAGGACAAAGAGGTGGGAAAGCGAATCGGAGCCCGGCAGTATGTATCAGGTGGCTTATGTCAGGCCAGGGATTTCTTCTGTTTGTCTTTTCCTCTCTATGGAACTGCTTTATTTTCTTTGATCGTTTCCCCTTGTTCCCAAGATCTTCTCATTCTGTTCAGTTGGTCGGTTATTATGAAGAAGATGCCCATGGAGGGTGAGCACTTGCTTATATTCTTCTTGTAGAAAGTGAAAGGAATGGGTGACTTTCATTCGCAGTGTTCATTTGCTTTCATATTTTCCTTCAGAGGAAGACTGATTGATTTATCACAATTTTTTCAGAGATCTTATCAATAAAGTAAATCACTCCTACAAGTTATATCGCTCTTTGTTTCATGGAAATACAAAGAAGCATTTCGAAACACAAGGATTTAGCAAGCTCAATGTTATGAAACTCACAGGGATAAGCAATCACATATGGTGATCAGACCCCTAATGGTAACTACAGGTCTCTGTTTCCTCTGTTTGCCTCAAAGGCAAAATTACAAAGCTACATAGTGTCATTCCAGACTTTTATTAGCATATATTTCCACTGAAAGCCAGGCTTTGCCTTCTAGCTGTCTCAGCAAACAGCACGACTGGTCTCATAACCGTATCGTGATAAAACAACTTGGATTAATTTGTTTACACTTTCATTTCTATATATTCTAGTTTCTGGTATTAAAAGTTTAGCTTTTGCTTTAAAAATTTCTTGGATCAGTTCAGCTTCATTATCTCCTTTCCAGAAATATGGCAGTTAGGATCTGAAATACCAAAACACCAGGGTTTAGCTCTAGCTAGCGTGTGCCAGCCCTGCACATCTCTGGGGTTTAATCAGCCACTTACAGAGCCCTGCTGCTCACAGCTTTCGTTCTAATGCTTGTCTGCAAATACGAATGAAAATGCTCCTGAAAAGCTAGGGGGACGGTCCACAAACTTCTTCACCATTAGTACAAACACTTGTTTTAAATGCAGTATTTCCAGAGATTCCTTTTATCTGGCTCCAGAGCTAATTCTAAATAAACACGGCAATAAGAAAGCAGCATTGCCAAGAGGTGCAAGGGCCGTGTAAACATGTGCATATCTGCAGGCTGGCAAAAAGCAACGAGGCAGTGGTAAGCGTTTGGGAGCACAGGTTGATTGTTTAGCAGACAGCATGGTACTAGAGGCACCAGAGTCCAGGGTTCAACCCAAGAGATCACTTTGCTCTGTTCCCCAGAACTAGACTGTGCCCATAAACCTGACCAGCTGCCCTTCGCGTGTGTGCTGCCGCGTGTGTGCACCAGAGGGCGCTGTGCGCGGGCGGTCCAACAAATAAGCAGGGCCAACCCGTCACCGCCGCCAGTGACACAAGTCAAACTGCAGCCCAGCTGATGGTGGGTAAGCAGCAGCATCTTTGTAAACAAAGGGCAGCATGCGGATGGTCTCAGCACGCATTACTCGCTCATGACATGTGCTATGAATAAAGCTGCCCAGGTGTCGCTCTGCTTCTGCACCCCTGCTTTATCTAGGAAGCTGCATGTACCCAACCCATGCACTGGAAGAAGGCATGCATAAAGTTAAATTTTACCTTGCTTTCATACTAGGTCAGAGGGAAGAGAGAAAAAACACAATTTACTTATAACTGCATTTTCATTTTGTAAAACAAGAAGCTTCAATCATAAATTCTTTAAAAAAGCATCTCACAGAGATCTTAAAAGGAAAGGAATACAAAAAACAGACAACATAAAACAGGTATATGCCCTTGACCACAGTGAAATTAGAATCCAAAGATGACCATTTCCCATACTATTCTCTTGGAAAAAGTTTATTTTCGAATATAAATTTAAAGTATTAATTTTCATCAGTCTTTGAACGGAAAAATGCACAAATGTTGTATGCATAGTACTCACGAGTAGCGTATAAATATTTCCTCTCAAAGAGCTTGAACTTAACAACACGTATATGTAAAAATAATTTATGTTTACCACATCTTTGAACTTTATCATACTAAGATCCTGTCTATGGGCAAAATAACAGCTAACTACGAATGTATGGCTCCTTCCTTAGTCACAAATATATGTCTAAATATCGTTTTGGGATAATGTGCCATACCATAGAAATATTATTATTGTGAGATGCTGTACTGTGAAAGTAAAAACATCTTAGTGATAAAGACTCATTAGACATGTAGTCTGCAAACTAACACATGAACCCATCTCAATGAAATTAATATATACACCTTTGTAGATCATTCCTAAACATTGCTTTATGGTAATTAAAACCAAGTTATCACTAGAATAAATGAAGCTAGTTTGGAAAACCTTATTTTGGCTATATCTAATTCATTGATAGAGAATTTAGTTAATGATCTTGCAAAGTAAATCTTAGACTTGAACACCTGCTGCATCCCTAATATTTACATGGTGCCTGGCACAGAGTAGATGCTCTACCAACACTTGTTGAATGAATACATGGATTTTTGAGAGATAACTACGTTACTATTCCGATTCATTTGATATGCTATGATTTTTCTGACAGGACACGTTAGATCTATATTCCCAACACAAATACTTTATAATGTAGATATAGGCAGAGCCAGTTATCTGTACCATGAAGCTTATCAACTTCTACTCTTCAAACACTGGTCATTAGGTAGTTGCCTGGTCTATGAGTTTAGATACAGGGAGTACAATACACCTCAACCTGCAGGCTAGCTATCATGAAACGAGACTGAAGTTCCACTGCTAATTTGAGAAATATGGAAATATTTGACCACCATACTTTTCAGTTAGTCTGAGATGTCTCTAATTGTAATGTGTGTTTTTAGAGTAGAAACACCTCGATAGGAATTTTGCAACCATGAAAAACCAGCAAACTAACAAAACAAAACAAAACAAAAATTAAAAACATGGTAGTCTGTATTTATAGTAAACTCTTATGGTTTAGCCAAATCAATTCATTCCACTCTAATTAAATTCAATTAACATTTATTGAGCATGCAGTACTCTATAAGTTTTATTTCTTATAAGATGTTTTATAACAAGCAGTAAATTAATTGAATAGCATATGAAATATTTTCTGACATTTTTTAGTTACTTGTATTCATTTTTTGAACTAACTAAACTATGAGCTAAATATATCTTGTCATGCTGCTATCTAAAAAACATATGTGAAATTTAAAAAAATATTGGCATGGGCATGAGAAAAACTAATATAGCTTTAGCATGAGGCATATGGGAGAGCTCCAATACACCATTATCATGCTAATGCTTAGCAACAAAATAGGTTATACTCAGAGTATTCTGGAATCCTGACTAATTTTCAGAACACTAAGCAATATCAGCGTGCCATTATCTCCAGTGAATGTGCAAGGAGAACAGCAATTACAAGATCCACATTCAACTCTAGTTTCCATCTTTAATTACTTTTATAATTCTTTTCATTGGATGAATATAAGGGAAACAGTGATCCTCATCCATCTCTTCAACAAAGATATCAAATTAATCCTTTGGTTTCTAAATCCTGGTGTTGTTCTAACATGCAAAGTGATTTTTTTGATTGGCCTTTCTGCAACTAAAGGTTATATGACATTCCTGTTCTAATTAAATTTCAGAACTCTAGTGAGCATAGTGGCTATTTAATTAAAACTTAATCCTTAGCTCTAAATATACACTAAATTACCTCAAGTTTCTCAGTGTTGGCAGACCACCAAAATATATTTTGTCATCTGCTTTCAAGTCAAGACCAAAGTTGTTTCCAGAGGATGAAGTTGCCATGTTCTCCTCCTGGTTAGTATCTATATCTACAATTGATATGTTGGCTGTAAAGGAGAGAGAAAGTTGAACATTTTATTTGAGCAATGCCAACCACATCTTTGCTGTCACTGTTACTTTAAGACAAATTTACTGTAATTCTCAAATTAACATTGACTTTCTCAAGCACTTGTACTATACACAGCTACTTAATAATTGCAGAAACAACAATAACATCAATAAAATACATTATTAAGCTATCCACAAAGAGCATGAAAATAATAGTCTGAACACCGGTGGAGGCAAACCAATCAAGACAAGAGAGAAGTTTAGATGGATATCAAAGTACCATTTGACGTAGTTTTCTGTAATATAGATAAGTAGTTAGAAAATAAAGTAAGATAATTAACTAATGCTAAGATAAATATCTAATCAGAAATTAGATTATCAATTAGAAATATACTGAATCTATGGCTCCTTCCATAAATTTCCACATCCACAGAAGTACCGGGGTTTAGGCTCATTCACAAAGTAATGTGGATGAGATGGTTGTGCATGGAAGTGGAGAGATGCGAATGTTTTGTTCCGCAAGATGATGGAATGACGATTACGTCCACTGTAAATTACATTTTAGACTGGGATGCTGACTGTTGTGAAAGAGGTTCGGTCTTCACGCCTTATTGCTTTTCTCTCAGGTCTCTAAAGGTATTTCTAATAGGATGATGATAAGAATTCAGAAACAGAAAGGAAAAAGGAAAGAAGAGAGGCATTTCTCTATTTAAACTGCTTTGTTCAGAAAGCAGATGGGAACCCCTTATCTCATTGATTTCCCTCCTTCATTCTTAAGAGTCAAGCTATGCTCTTCCTGAATTATGTCCTTTTTCACCATAATATTTGCTTAGGTCCAGCCTTTAACTTCTTCATACATTTTGGATCCTTGATGCATATTGAGGCATCGGTTCATTAACACAGCAGATTTAGTCTCTAAATCTCTGCCTGATATAGGATCTGAATTAGCAAGGGTCTGAAAATGACCATTTGAACCAATGGATTATAAGGGAATTTCTAAATGTTTATTCTTTGGAATGCTTGTTTCTTGGATGTCCCTGGTTCAAATAAATATGACAAATACTGGGTTAAGCAAAAGTAAACATATATCTTAATTTTACGGCTGCCCAGATCCTTCAACACGCTGATATGCAATGTAATGCTCCAACAGAGGGACACAGAGCAAGAAATATTTTCTGAATTTATTTAACCAGGGAACATTATTATTTTCTCTTAACTCATCATCTTTTAGAACAGTGTTCCTTGGAAAACGAAGAAATATCACACTCCAAAATTCCATTGTAATCTGTAGCCCTTCCATTCCAAAAGGAAGTATCTTCAATAAAATCAGACATAATTGCCTTATAAAAAATGACCAAAATAAAATATCCAAACCTATTAACATCTCAAATCCTCAAAGTGGATTTTTGTAAAAATAAACAAATAAAGGAAAACACCTAAAAAATAATTATCCTATTAAAAAAAATTTAGCAAGTTAAAATTTAAAAATTTAATTACTTTCATAGACATATTAATTTCATACACACATTTTTTTGACTAGGCTGGTGACTAAAATAGAAGAAAGATTTATAAAACTGTTTTCAAGACTTTTTCATACATATTCCTTTTTATCCAGATCAGCAAAAAAGTTTTCATATGAGGCTGTTGCCTGGAACATGAAAACAGCCTCTTTCTACAGACCTGGTATGTATTTTAATGGTGTTTGTGAAAATGAGATGCTGCTTCTCTCACAGGCAAGCCAATGACTGGAGGTAGTTTTTCTCCTTATCCCTGAGTGAATGTATGCATTTTTAGAAATTATTCTAAGAAAAACTGATTAAAGAGCAGAAACACAATTGAATTGAAACTCACTGGCCCAAGTGTTAACTCCCGTGGAGAGACGTTGGATGGCATATTTTTACTGATTTAAAAGAAGAGTTTTACTCGATCCTTCATGAGGAATAATGATGAAGTGGGTTCTGCTGTGAAATGCTAACACATGCTTTTACTTCTTGCCCTATTTCTTTCCATTCCAGAATAGCTATTAACATAAAATTTCAAAGTTGATAAGTTCAGACATCATTTATAGGTAAGCAGGGGAATAAGGGTTTTATTAAACACTAGACACAGAGTAAGGTCTTAACAAGTAGTTTATAACCAGTGCTGAGTTGTTGTAAACGATTTGGTTTTACTTTGGTAATTCTTTTCTTCTCTCTCTCAGTCCATCGAAAATCTAAATGATCGTTCTCAATCTTGCTTCCATATCAATGCACTTGGGGGATAGGGCACACTTCCACTGGTGACTGTGGGTCTACTGACTGACTCTCAGGGAAGGTGGAGAATGCCTCCTGAAGCAGTGTATTTGAATTTCAAAAGACAGTGCTTTTACAAACTAGTTGAGAATAATTCATGGAAAACAACTAATCTGGTTACTGATAAGGAGCAATGACCCTCATTGCTGGAGACTTATTAGAACTCCTATCCCACTACTTCACAGATTCTGACTGGCTAAAATTCACAGTGACCTCCCTACATCCAAACACAATGGGGTCCTTTTGGCCTTTATCTTTATCCACATGTGTGCAGTATTTGATGTTGTTAACATTTCCTTCCTTCTAGAAGTTTCTTTCTTTGGCTTCCATAAGGCCAAGCACTCCAGCTTCTCTTACTTTTCCAACTTCATTCTCAGGCTCCTTGCCCCGGGGATCTATTTCTTTGAACACTTCCAAAATGTTGATGGTCCCTAACATGCCTTCATTTGGCCATTTTTCAGGTTTTAGCTATCTGGGTAACCTCAAGTTTATATCTACTTGTTGACAACTCAGCAATATATATGCGTGGACCTGATTTTTGCCCAAAAATCCACATTCAACACGTGAGGCACCATCATCTGTATACCTCCTCAGTACTAAACTAAACATGTTCCAAATCAAAATGATCATCTTTTTACTCCCAAATCTGTATTATTTATTTTTCGGTGGCACTATGACCCTCACCCAATCTCCTAAATTAGTGAGCCATCCTGACTTTCTTCTCACCATTCCACATCTACTCAATCAAAAGCCCTACTAATTTCAACTCCTAAATAACCTAATATCTGTCCTATTTTTAAAAGCAATTTTACCAAAGTATAATTGACCTGGTATAATTTGCCCATGTTTAAAGCATACAATTTAACAAATTTTGAGATATGTATACATCCATGAAACTATCACCACAATCAAGAAAATGAGCATATCCATCACCCCAAATGTTTCCTTATGCCACTTTGTCATCCTTCCTGTCTCTTCCTGCATAACCCCATCCATAAGTAGCCTCTATCTGCTTGCTGGACTATAGGTTAGTTAACGTTTTCTATATAATTTTACATAAATATACTCTTTTTTTGTTGTTGTTGAGGAAGACTAGCCCTGAGCTAGCATCCGTTGCCAATCTTCCTCTTTTTGCTGAGGAAGATTGGCCCTGGGCTAACATCTGTGCCCATCTTCCTCTACTTTATATGTGGGATGCCTGCCACAGCATGGCTTGATAAGGGGTGCATAGGTCCGTGCTCGGGATCTGAACCTGCGAACCCCAGGCTACTGAAGTGGAGTACGTGAACTTAACCACTATGCCACTGGGCCAGGCCCCCATAAGTGTACTCTTTGTCTGACTTCTTTCACTCAGAATAATTATTTTGATATTCATCCATCTTGTGTTCATATTAATAGTTCAATATATTTTATTGCTAAATAGTAGTCCATTGTGTGAATATACAACAATTTGTATATCCATTCACCTGTTGATGGATGTTGAGTTGCTTTTTGTTTTTTGAGTATCACAAATAAAGGTTGTAGGGGATCAGAATTGGCCACTTCAAAATATGTCTCTTTACCTTGATTATTTTCTCTGAAAGAAATTTGAACCCTCCCCCCCCAACTAACTGCCTAAAAGAATTTAACTCTGGGTATGGATAGACTGGGAGGGTCCTTGCTAAGCCCATTCCAAGTAAAAGTAGAAGCTATCCTTTGTAAGAGACATTTACATTTATAAGGGAAATCTCCATTTGTAAAGGTATCTCCCTCTCTGGGACGAAGAGGGGATGACCTTATCTCTAGAAACTCTTATCAATGTGGAAGGCAAGGCTGCATAATAACCTTACTCTTGTTTACTGTGCTTTTCTGGTGATCTCCCAGAACTGACTCCCCCCCACCCCCAATATCCTCCTTTGTCTTTCTATTTAAGAGGAGAACCTCCGCCATTTTGTCAAGTTACTCAGTTTCCCCGGGTCTCTCCCATGTATACATGTTATAAAGCTTTGTTTGATTTTCTCCTGCTATTTGGTCTCATGTCATTTTAATTTACAGCCCAGCCAGACAGGACCCAGAGTGGGTAGAAGATAGTCTTCCTCCCCTTCAAGATGCTATGAACATTCTGGTACAGGTCTTTGCAAAGATGTATGTTTTCACATGTCTTGGGTGAACACTTAAGAGAGGAATGGCTGGTTCATGTGGTAGGTATGTATTTAACCTTTTAAGAAACTGTCAACCTGTTTTCCAATGTGGTCTTCCATTTTACATCCTCATCAGCAGTATATAAGAGTTCTAGTTGCTTCACATCCTTGCTAGCCCTGGGTATGTTCAGTCTTTTTAATTTTAGACATTCTAATGACTGTATAGTGGATCACACTGTGGATTTATTTTACACTTCCCTAGTGTCAAATCCCACTGCAGCTCTTATTTCAGGCTATCGTTTACCTCCTGCCTGGACTATTATTGGACCTAATTGGTCACTCTGTCTCCAGTTTGATCTTCTGAAAATCTATCTTCCTTATTTCTCCTTTCTGTGAGTATTTCTTTACAGCCTTCTTTGTGGGGTCTTTCTTTACTATTCTGCTTCAATATTGCTGTTTGCTGTAGAGCTTTGGATCATCTTATTCTAGATACGACTGCATGGTTTTTCTCATCTTTATTCAGCTACAACTGTTTAAAACATGGTGATGATTCCCAGCTATCCATCTCTCTCCTGGAGCTCTGCTAATTCTCAGATACACACAACTAATTGCCTGCCAATTACACAGCTTCCCCAGGCTGCTCGAGACACTAAGAGTACCTTTAATATAACATGTCCAAAATAGATCTCAGCATCTTTTCTAGAAAAGCTATTCTTTTTCCTATATCCAATAGCTTGGTAAAGGGTACTGACATATTCTTGTTATTTAAGTTAAAAAAAAAAAGGAATCATTCTTGATCTCCCTTTTATTAAAACTTAGCCTCCATACTGAGTATATTATAAATCTCCTTAATTTTAAAATGCATAATATCTTTCAACTCCACTCTTTCGTCTCCATTCTCATGATTTCTTTCTCCCCACTCCTCACCGGGTTCATGGCAGACTGCAGTAGCATCCGAAATTGTCACACATGTACCCTTCAAGTTGCTGTTACAGATCTTTACTGGTGCACAAATCTGATGGTGTCACGCCCTTGATTAAAACTCTTAGTAGTTCCCTATAGCTTTCAGGACAAAGTTGAAACTCATTAGCTTAGCTCATAAGGCCCTTTATGAACAGGTTCTGTTATCTCTCTAGCTTCCTCTGATAATTTTCTGCCAACATTCCTCCTCAGCCTATGGATTTACTTGTAGTTAGTGAAACATTTCCTAAAGTGTGTTCTGCAGAATGCTAGTATTGCAGAAATGGAAGGATTCTGGTGACTAAAGAAGTTTTAGAAATGCTAGGTCAAACAGAGCTAAACATCCTTTTTAACTATTCTGCAGAACCTCTAACGTGCAAATGTGCATGGTGCCTCTCTCACGTGGGAACAATGTATACAGCAGTGCTCCAGTTTATACAAACTCAAAACCAGTGTTTGTCCAGACTGAGGAGTTTCTCCAGGGTTTCATGTTCCATGGAAAAGCAGTTAGAAAAGGATGCATTATGATGTGCTGTGCTCCCTGAGGCCTCCGGGCATCCACACAACTTTCAGCTCTCTGAATGTCCAAAGGGGCTTTTCATCCAGCGAACTCCTCAACCCTTGCTGTGCCCCATGGCACTCCCCTGGGAGCTGATCTCTCTGACTTTAATGTCTCTCTCTTCCCAGTTTCCTAGCCTGTTCTACATATCTCTACACAGCCATTAGCTTTCTATTCTCTAACGCTGATTTAAGCGTCTGTCTCTCCCATTAGACTGCAAGTTTCTTGGAGGCAAGGGCTTCTCATAGACTTCATTTAGTTCTTGTACAGTACTTAGAAGGTGCTTGGCAGACATTTGTTCAATGCAGGAATGAAAGGTGGTGCAAAGTTAAACTTAAACTTTCATGAAATGTCACATTGACATGGTCAGAATTAATTAGGTCTAATCATACAAACAGAAGTATCAAAGATCCATTTGCAGATATCAGTAATGCTATAGTACCCAGAATTAGAGAAATAATGCTTAAATAATTCGCAGCACCCTAAGACCTAATAGAATTGCATTTCTGTCTTGGTTGTGAGATCTTATATATATACATTTGTGACCGCATGTAAGCTTGAGTCTACGTTTTCTTTTCTTTAAGACCCAGAACAAAATACCTTTTCATATGAGCAAATGAAATAATGTTTGTAAAAGTGTTCTTAAATGTCCTGGATCCATAAAAATGTTACATTATTATTAATCAATTATTTACTTGCACACATACAAATTTTGGGCATTTTTAAAAAGCAAATAAATGGTAGCTGCGCTTTACCACTCCCACAAATCTTACTTGTGGGCTGTTCTAAAGGAAACATCTTAGCAAAATTAAAAGAAAAGCACACAACCTTTTCAAACCTACTACAGGATATAATTTTACAAGTTATAAGACAGTTTTATGCTTTCAAATTAAGCTCTCAGTTTCAAAAGAAAATGACAGAGAACCATTTGGCTCTTCAATCAGTCATGTCTAACCCAAACCACCTATAATCTAAGACAAAGAAATGACTGTATCAATTTTTCACAGAATTTGTGAGTACCTAAAATTACAGACAGAGTCTTCCTCACGATTAGGTACATGGGGGCCTCAGATAGCATGATTAAGGCTTGCAGTGCATTATTACTCTGGAAACTCACCTTGTTTTTGAATTCTTGACAGGGTGAATGATTTCCATTTCCCATCATTATGGTTTTGGTTGCTGACAACGGAAGCCATTCCTGAACCCAGATCATAGCTGACTTTTATGTGCCCATCAGTGAGCTCCACACTCATGAAATCTTTCTATCAATAGAGCAAAAATACACCAGTGATGAGATACACAGAGAAATATAAGGGCATTCATTTCCTTTGTAAGGTTTATAAAAGGGCCTTATGGCTAAACTACTGAATGTGTTGATCTGTAATTGAAATCCATTTTGGAATAGAATTGGTGTTACTGTTTTGTGAATGTCTGTGGGTTTGATAATACGGTGCAAATGGTCACAACCAAATTACTAGAATGTATCCTTTTATGACAAGAGTACAAAACGGGCTCCTTTGAAAACATATTAAGCAAACTAAAAGGTATGTTCCCTGAAAGAATTTACAAAGAAATATTGATCTGGAAGAAATAATGAGGATATTTAGAATCACCTGTCACCTTAGGTCTCTAGACAAAGACTAAGAAAGTAACTTTGTTGCTGCATGATTCCACACTGAGGGAATCTTCACTGGGGGCTTCTCTTAAAGGATTATATGGGGAGTTATATTGAAAATAAGTAATAATTAAATTGTATCTATAATTAAAGTTATCAATGAAAATATATGAGCACTATCTGCATCACTCACTCTTGGCTATCACACAGCCATCCCAGACTCCTTTGAACAACAATTGATAAGTTAACAACAATTGATAATTGTGTTGGAATCTTATGAAAAAGAAGAAAACACATTTTCCATTAGGGAAGATCAGCTGTGCATATCTTTACCAGGTCTCGTGTGGCAAGGTACATCAAGAGAGCACTTGAAGAAAATGTCCTGAACTTGAACATGACAGTGGAGATGTTGGGGTACCAGCGAATGGGGCGGCTGACCATTGCATAGCCTTCTCCATCAAACTGAATAGTCCCCTCACTGTCTTCCACCTGAGGACTGAAGAGAGACGTTTCATATGAATCAGACAATGTCTACTTGGTCCATCAGTATTCAATACGTCAAACTGTTTTCTGAGACTGGATTATAAGCTGTCGTAGGGCAGGAACCATCCCAAATATATCTTCCATCCTTCCACTTCTCTCCAACTCCACTGCCACCATCCTAGACCAAGTAACACCATCTCTCACCTGGACTTCATTAGGTGTTCAATAACTAGGTCATTGATGTTTTAAATGCTTTATGTTTTGCTGAAGTATTTGGTGGATAGTAATATTGGTGTTTAAGCGTGTCTTAGTGGTGTGAACTGGTAGGGTTTTTGGAGGGGCTGAGAATGCGTTATTACATTTCCCATATACGTAATATAACGGGATGGGGGTTGGGTGAAAAGGGTGAAGGTGCTCAAAGGTAAAAACTTAGAGTTGTAAGGAAAAAAAAACATAATGGAATATAGGTTCCTACTCTCTGAATACTTGCCATCCAATAGGTTTTTCTCGGACAGATTCAACTTAGACAACGAAGGATGCCTCTATCTATTTGCGTGTTTGATGATCTGTCTTCTTCACTGGAATTTAAGCTCTGTGAGACCAGCTAGAGATTATAGGCCAGGCTCTAGGCCAGGCACAAACTCAGCATGTAGTCTGGTTCTTGGTTCATAGCAGAATCTGGTAAATGTTTGTGGAATGAAGGAAATTTTAGTACAGCAAATTGCCTCACAGAGCATATTTGTTCAATCAATATTGGTTGAATAATTAATGAATATCTTAGATAAGTCTTGTAAACATAACATTTAAAACGATTTCTTTTTCAATTGTAAAGTTTTCTATCATTTGTCTACCTATCTATTCATCTAATTGATGTTGTTACAGAGTAAGTCTCAATTGTGGAGATCTTTTTTAAACTTTAAATATCTGCATATTTGAATCTCTGAAGCTGGAGTGTTGTATTAACTTGAGGGTAGAGAAGAGATATTGAGAAATATTATAGTAATATCATTGTAAAATAACAAGAGCCTAGAATATTATTTGCATGAAATCTTGGTTAATGAGAAACATAATAGTGTACACACATTAATGGTTTGTGGAGGAAGAACTGTCACACATTTTAGACAAGTTGGCTTCCTCTGTTCTTGGACCAGAAAAGAACAAATCTCTGAAGATGAAAGGAAGGGAAGAGTCTTATTCTGTGTCTTTCATAGTCGGATCTTTGTAATTTTAAGTTATATCTAATTTGGGGTAAGATCAGATGATGTCATAAAAATTTTTTTTCTAATGTAAACTTAAAAGATGATTTTTCAATATTCATGAAAAATGTTAACTGAAAGTTCCAGGAACTAAATCAGCCTATTAACGGTATAATTGATAGTGAATAAATTTGCTGTTATTTGGCCTTCCTTCATCATTACAACAAATCTATTAATTTCTGGAGCATCACATTCAAGATAAAAGAATGTTGTGTCTAGTCCACTAAAGAGAAGTTCCTTGAAGTTCTCAAATACTAGGACTGCATTATGTACTGCCATGCTTCTAATGACAATCCTGGAAAGGGTCCTGGGAGTCACTGTTGACAGTTTTCTGGATGCTTTGGCCCAATGCATTGTTATATAACTTAAAAAAAAAATCCCCTTAAAACCTCAATGTCAGGATAAGTATTGGAATAAAGAAATATATCACATTTTATTTTTCTTATACAGAAATTCTGGGCTATTTATACCCTGATGTCCTTATGTCCTTAATCCATTAATTCCCTTAAAGTATAATAGAAAAAAATGGCAGATTAAATGGCAGGTACCCAGGAGTCTGACGGAATCTCACTAAGGCCCTGCTACCATTCACTTAACACTTCAGGTCTCAGTTTCTCAACCATGAGATGAGAGGGTTAGATCAACAAATGGTTTCTAAGGCCCATTCCCTCACCAGCCTTATCGGAGATTCTCCTACTCAAGCAAAAGGCAAATCTTCAGGCAAGAGTTAGGTGCTGGGAACAGCTAAACATACAGATGGTGATCAGCCTACTCCACTTAATTCATTAGCCAAAACTGGTAAGTCTGGCTTTAAATTGGTGACTTTGAGATGAAAAAAAAAAAAAATTTTGTCCTTCCAGGCACGGTCTATAATACTTCAACACCTAACATTATACTAGAGTTTTCCTATTTGTTTTGAATACATTTACCAGGAAAAGTAACTATTCTATTATAACTAATAAATTCTAAGTTCTAAATTGGCCTTTTGTTTCTCTTTTGAAACTTGATGTCTGGTCAAGTTAGTAAGGATTACTTATGCTATTTGGAAGAGCTCATTCTTCCATATGTAACTTGTTAACTACAGAACTAGATGGGCTTAATATATTAACATTTCATCATCGTTTCAGTGTTCAGCTAAATACATTTTACTTGTAGCAATTTTTTTTTCTATTTGAATCTGAATGTGATTTTCAGAAGTTTAAGAAAAATAAGATACACTTTTTTTTATATCTCTGACAGATAACTCTATCTAAAGCATAACAACAATTATACCATTTGAACCAACTACTGAATAAATGCAAATTTCTAAAACTGACATTCTAAGATCGTCTACAAAATTTTCTCAGTCTATGTCTTGTAGCCTCAACTTTTACATCTCCCCCATATGATTATTTCTGCTCTAAAACTGGAACAGTTGGTCTTTCGCATAAAGTGTTATATATGTTCTCCTGAAAAGAAAACAAACACGAAGAGTTCTGTAAAAATTATGCCCACAAATACCAAGGCTTTGGGGAAAACAGGGTTGGGGCAGGTCACTCAAAACTTATGCAACTTTGTAATCAGAGCACTCACAAAAACAATGAACAATCGATTAAAATAATAGCGTAATTCAAAAAGGTATGTTAAAAACATCTGAAAGGAAAGAATTATTTCAGTAACTGTAGAACTTTACCTTAAAAGGTAATTTGACAGCAAGGAGTATATAAAGAAGAGTTGACACTGCTGAGCGACAGATGTGGGAAAAATGCACAACAATGGAAGAGAACTGGCAATGAACAGCTCCAAGACAGAGTGCTTGGCCAAACCAACGGCTAGTTCATGGGTGAGTGGGCACTGTGTGCAGGCTGTGTTGTGGCCCCAGGACTCTTGAGCTTGGTGTCTTCAGCCGTCTTGGTGTACTTTGCAATCAGCTGCTTTTACTTGATGCAACACATTAATATGCTGGAAAGAACCGTGTATGAACCTACATGACTTCTGCACCTCACTGACACCATTCTCCCACTTGCCAATCCTATCTGAGGGAATTCACGATCTTGAAGCAAGTGGCATGGCAAAGCAGATTTTACTTGCTCTTTTCTAGAAACACTCTGGCTTTCCAGCCTTCCTGCCTTGGCTCTGTCTGGTCTCTGGGACTAGAATGCTTTCCACATTCTATCTGCCATCTCTTCTTTTAGACTCCTGTTCCATGTCAAAGCCCATCTCAAATGTCACCTCCTCCAAGAAGCAGATCTTGATGCCCTTAACCGTATGTAAATAGTCATAGTATACTCTGAGTGTACCTTTTTAGGGGATTTTTATTATTCCTGGCATTTGACTATTTTAGTATTTGTCTTTTCCTCCCTTCCTAGCTATAAGTTTCTTGATGGCTAGGACTGGACTGTCCTAATATCAGGAAGTTGCAAGTGTGAATCTCTGCAACCTGAAAAACACCCTACATATATATAGGAATACTACTATAGTTATATTAATTCATATAATACTTTATAGACTAAAGGCACAAGATCTTTGCAGAATTGATAATTAGTGATGTTATAGTCTTAAAATATGATGTGCACTGCTGAATGAACATTTAAATGCTTTAGATGTTTTGTTGACAATAGGTTTTTGAAAATCCTACTTATAAATTTACCAGACAAATATTTAGGGAGAAGTTGGTATTGATTTGTGAGTAGCAGAATATTAACGTGGACCTCATTGCCTTTGTTGCATTGAAAGAATTTTACAGACAATATTCCATATTAGCTTTTATTAAAAATTATTGACAAAACCACTTTAAACTATGAATGGTTCAGGCTTTCAAGCCATCCTCAAGGCCATATTGACAAGTCCATGATGACAAAAATAAATAAAGAGTTGGAGGTTAAAACTTTCAGAGAGAGAATATTTTGGGGCTACTTTCTTCCATGAAACTCTAGAGATGTTGAAAAGAAAATGTGTACTCTGCTACATCTGTGGGGAATCTGGGTCCTGGAAATGTGCATGTGCCCTTTGTGTAAGAAATAAAAAATACAAACTCCTTAGCACCTAATGATTTTAGTGTTGCTATGTGTGTATATTAAGCTTCCAGGTATTTAATTTAAATTTTATAGCTTTAATTTAATAAAATTAAAATGGTTGTAGGCTCAGTTGATTGCTGGGCTCTAAGTTTTTTATGCAGAGGACTCCTCCACTTCTACCTAACTGTTTCACATCATCTCCTCAGGTTTGTGTAAGAATATTTATTCTCTATATATGATTTGTATGCTTGTTAAATGTTCTTAAATTCCTACATTCTAACTTCTATCTTATAATTCATGATGTGTATTATGACATTTTCTCCTGGCCTATCTTGGCCCCTTCTCCTTCTCCACCTGAGCAGAATCTTCAAGTCCCATGGATTTCCATTTGAAACTCCTGCAGGTCCCCATGTGTCATTTGGAAAATCCTGTAGGAGACAGACCCACACCAAGGTTCTATATTTTCTTGTGAGTCTAAGCAGAGTGAGTCCAGCCAGGCTCTCTGAGGCCTGAAGCTTGAGCAGTTTAGCGAGAGCTCTCTTTAAGAAAAAAGAAATTATGACTACAAGAGAGCCACAGACACGAAAACATTCCTGAACATGCAGGGAAGTTGGAGTGGAAAGAGATAGCAGTCTTATCTGATTGAGGTTAAAATATCTAACTTTTGCAAATTTTATAAAATCATATGACCACACAAAAATACCCCTAGGGTGCCTCCCAGGACCTTGGAAAGTGCCCACACGATTTGGGGAGGGGGCTTGAAGTTTCATTAGCTTCATGGTAAATCCACTTCTGAACATAGCTACTTCACACCTGCTCCACACCATCTTCATGATAAGAGAATAGTGCGCAGTACAATTAGAGCTTTTGTGACGCACAGGCCAGACCGTGGGAGAGTCCTCATCTCAACTAACCTGACGGTACATCCTTTGCAGTCACCTTCTTTTTCTCGGAAATTCCATAACCCTATAGGTTTGCTGTCAAAGTATGTTTCTCCCATACAGCCAGTGAACGTAATCACGCGCACAGCATCAGCCTTCTGCAGAGAGAAACATTATATTTGTTAGAATTTAGAATTTCACAAAAAGTCTTAGCGTACCCATGAGAGTTATGAGCAGCAGAATCTGGAGTAGTTATTATCCACTCTCTGATATTCTTGGTTGTGCACATATTCATCTTTTCACCATATTCTATCCTCACGGATCCTGGTTATCTTGTGCTATACCAGTTTATCACCATTAGTAAATAAACACTTCCTAGCTGCTGACTTGATGTGCTGTTGATCCTCTTTGAAATTCTATTTTTTTTTTTGTCCATAACATGGAATTATTAGGAGAATTAAATTAGGTAATTTATTTATGGTCCCACATCCAGTGCCTGGCAAGAGAAGGTGTTTAATAAACATTAGTGCTCCTTCACCATTAAAAACATTTCTCTCCAGAGATCATGAGAAGGGGTGTATACTGACTACACAAAGGGGAAAGAAAGCTGACATACAGATTACTCTTGTCAGTGCTGCCCCAATTTTTTAGTTCCTTTTACACCCAAGTGGTTTTCTAGTGCAAGAGAATGAAGGGAAAGAGTAAATTTGTAAGAAAAGAGACCACGTTGGTATTGTTCACTGGGATAGACAGAGCAGAGCCTGACATCTAACAGGGACTCAATAAACACTTGTTGAATGACAACCCTGGTGTCATTCTCACAGGGAAAGAGCTTAAGCATGATCTATAACACAGTCACAGGAGGGGCATGACCTGGTCCACTCTAGAGAACCTTGCTGTAATTTAGACAACTGTTTCTTTTGGCATTGACATATTACACATAAACACTATATTCTGGTGCCTATAACTTGAGAAATACTTTGCCAAAGCTAATCCACATTTATCTGAATAATCTGGGGGGAAAAGTAAATTGACATTTTTGGGTTTTAGAATGAATGTAGGAAGATGGTCGCTGAATACTTAGAAATTTGTAGTTATAACTTTAAGTTAAACTCATCAACAGGTCCATCTTCCTAGCGCTGTGATCAGGTAGTGCCCTGCTATGTAGACAGCGTTGATCAGACCCACGGGCATTTACAAGTCAGAACAGTCCTTGGGATTCTTGGTCATCAGTTGGAGCCTCTCTTAATTTTCCAGAGGTTGATCATCCTACTTGTGGATTCTACTGGCGTTTTGCTTTTCCTTCTTGCATCCTAAAACACTATACTTGGGATTTTTTCCTGCTCCTTTGAATTTTCATTAGCATGTTGATTTAGTTACTTGTTTTCAGCTTTTGGTTCATAGTCTGGTGTGGCAGGAGCCTTGAAACTCTTGGCCAAAATGATTAAGATGTTCTATAGATTTTATTCTGTCTTTTTCCCGGAGACTGGCATAAGGAAGTTGTTTTATGCCTAGTGACACCTGAATAATAAGAAGAATTATTTAAGATGCAATTTAAGGTGTGACTACCGTGTCTTAGGCATTTGTTATAAATTTTATGCACATAATCTCACTATTCCTTGTGGTAGTAAAGCATGTGTCTAGTAAAGTCTCTAAGAGTAGAGACTCTTGTGCCTGTTAACATGGGTTCAAATCCCAGCTCTGCCACTAACTGCTGTGTGACCTTGGTCAAGTCATTTAACTTCTCTCTTACTCAGATTCCTTAACTATAAAATGAGGAGGATATTATCCACCTTTTGGTGAAAATTAAATAAGTTAATTTATGTCAATTACTGAGAACATTACTTAGCACATAGTAAGGACTATATAAATGTTATAAAGATTTATTATTATTGTATTCTACAATATGCAAGCAAGGGAGATATTTTTATCTCCCTTTTCTAGTTGAGAAAACGGAAGCCCAAGGGGTTAAGTGACCTGCCTACAGTTATATTTTAGTAAGGGATAGAACAGTAAAGCCGACCTGGATTTAATTTCAAAATTCAGGTTTTTTGTACCATCCTGTTCTACTCCTATATTTATCTTTCTGGGGAGGAGAGAAAGTTGCAAGAGGACTATATATTACCATGTGCCATATGTAGTTATATGCGGTTCTGAGAAATGAGGATGATTTTAGTGTGTAGTTGTGGAATCAATTCCAATACTTTAGAGTCATACCTCGTACACAAAGCAAATAAAACAACCTCACTCTATATGAAGGTTGAGTTCTCATAAATTGGGGGTCACCCTGGCTTTTCACATTTTCTGACTAATCTCATCCCAGGATGATTCTGACAAGCCCAGGATTATCCATTGTATTTGGTTGTGCGCTTACATCTCACCCACAGGTCATTTTCCAACACCTAATTCCATTTAATCAACACGAGCTTCCTTAAAATGCAGGCACTTTGCAATTTGAAATGCACAAGGACCTGTCATGAAGCAATTATGAATATTAAGTACACGACTCTGTAAGAATGAGGAGAAGAGCAACTTGAAAACTTTAAAAATCAGATCAGGATTTGAAAGCTATGGCTTCTTTGATATTTCCCAAGGTATTCATAAATCTTTTAATTAGATGTGAGTTTGAACTTTATGGCACTTTATATCAATAAATCATAAATTGATTAAGAAAATTGGGCATATTTAAAAAGCACTTTGCTCTTGAGGCAACTAAAACAAGACTATCAAGAAACTGATGCCACAGATAAGGGCAAAATGACAACCGTTTAAGTAAATACACATCGACTTAAAAATATTGTGTTTCCAGATTGAATATTCAAGGAAGAAAATTCTTACTCAAAATAATTCATGTTTTCATAAACACAAAATGAGTAAAAAGTGGTCAAGTTTTTACAGAGCTTTATCATGCCTTGCCCCAAAGCAACCATGTCAGGAGCTGTCTACAGAGGTGAAATAAACAGGATGGGGAAGAACATATTACCTTCAGTTTCCCAGTCAAGCCCCCAACGAACAACATTGCATTTGCATCCACATCTAGAATTGTATACCCTGGAGGAGACACCGCATGGTATGTACTGGGCATAATGCTGGCTTTGGGTCCATCCAGCGCTCTTACAGAAATAGTTCCATTTCTCCCAGTTCTGCCAGGGAACATGTTGAAATGAAGTGGAAGAAAATACAGAAAATGAAATATGGATTATATTTCTGGAAATGTCAGATTTAAAAGGTATAAAATGTAGACACTTGCTTTGGAATATTTAAGCAATAACTGGCTATTTAGCTTCAAAAGTTCCAGAATCATTAAATTGCAAATCAAAACCCAGAGTCTGATCTTTGCTGGATGTTTACTGTCAGATTCAACCAGGACCAGTGATCAACATACTCTGATTCTGCGTGTGTCCATTGATATGAAATGACACAGAAGCAATTAGATGATGGAATTGTTCTTGGTTAAATGGAAAGCCTTTTCCATATTGCTTTGCAAAACAACTTACTATTTACCAATATATACTATTTAAACAAGTTTATATTACTTCATTTAGTATTTTGTCTAATTTAATTCAGCAAGTGAACCCCAAATGAGCTACCCTTCTGCATTATAAGCTGCACCATTTCTACTAAAATCCGTTGTTATATCTTGGACCCAAATTTGCTGAAGCAGTCTTCCTGGAATTGTGTGTCTTTTTTGTTTGCATACCAACTTTATGTATATCATATAATGTCTGGTCTTCAGAGTTGTATATACACATGTATAGAAGAATTTCACTTTTAAATTCAGTTAACAGAATTTCAAAAGCTATTACTATTTTATTTCATTTTCTTAAGTGATTGATTCCTTGAATTGTTAAATATGAAAATCTGGTCTCTCTTCTGAGACAAGCAGTCAAAACAGAACTTCAGCGTCATATTTCTCTCCCTGCTGTCTCATTTTGGTAATCTTTTTATCTTTGAGAGTGCCGTATTAACTGAAATACATGGAAACAATAGAATGATTTTACCAAATGAGGTTCTTCTTTAACAGAATGTCTCTCTTCTGATAGAAGAACAGTACTTTGTGAACATAAATGTTCTTAAACCTAGTAAAATAGTCAGTCCATCCCCCTCCGTCACACATGCAAGCACATTTTGTCTGTCAATGTCTCTCTCTCTCTCTCTCTCACACACACACACACTCACACACACACTTAGTGAAGATCTTAAAAGGGAACTGAAAATATTGCTTCTTATTAAGTTTTCTTTTAAATTTTTTATTATGGAAAAAATTAAACATACACAACCATGGAATGAAACTCTATGTATCTGTCACCTAGATTCAAAGATTACCAGATCTTCAAGTCTTCTTTACCCATCTCTGATCAATCTCATCTCTATCTCCAGGCCCTTAACCATACCTCTCAACTGTTAGCTGCTTTGGGTTTAGTAGAGAGTTGAAAATTAGGGAAAAAAAGAAGAGAAAATGAAGGGAAAGTATGGAGGACAGGAATGGGACAGGAAGTTATCTATTCACTGCTAGATGTTAATTGAATCAAAGCTTTAAAGATAGAATTAATCAATTTGCTGTTACTTCCCATTTTCAGTAGTGTGGACCTGATACATTACATATTCATGCCAGCCAGCATGTGTATCCTCCTTGTGCCTGCAGGCAAGGTTGCTATGCAGACTAGAAGAGGAGCTGTGCACACCAAAATCAGGCATCCATGGCAGCTCTTATGCTCTGGCTTGTGCTGAATACGGGCGAATCTCAGTACTTCTTCAGATGTGATAGGATGACCGAAAACAACTGAACCTCAAAATTCCCATGGGACAACCAGATGAGGAGTCCAAAGTGGACTGGTCACTCTGGACAATACCTTGAAGGTTTGTCAGTTCCTACAAAGATAACCATTCGCACACATTTATACACATACATAGAGTATATAAACATGTATACATACACACATAGCTACCTTCTTGAAATGGAAATAGGAATTTTCTTATAAACTAGGAAACTACTTCAAAATTCTGTCATTTGGTTATCTTAATCTTTATTGAGTTAGTTACCTTGATGCCTCGATACGGTACCAATATGAGTCATCAATGGTCAAATCTGGATATTCCACACGTCCAACTCCAGATCCAACATCCCAGAGGAAGCTTACCTTGCCTTTACGCATTTCTATAGCCAGAAAGTCGATCTAGTTCAGAGAAACACAAAGACAATAGAGTATCAGGTATAAAGCACCCAGCAGAGTTCTTTTCAACAGGTGCCATTCATAGATACGTGAAATAATTAGAAGGCTCACAATAAAAATTCCCAAAAGATATGATCCATTATTATGTATAATTAAGTAATATTTTATTACTGTATCTTGAAGGCAATACAAATGTCCATACTACTGATGCATATGTGTTAATTTAACCAATTCTAGTTAGGTTTAATTTTGAGACAAAGTCTTTTCTCACTCTGAAACTTATGGTAGAGAAAAAAGCAAATATTTGGATTCAAAATTCATTATTGTTTTCACCAAGGACACTGACATTTTTCAGGGTCCAGCTTTGATTTTTTTTTTACCCAAGGTGACCTAGAACTTCTCACCTAAATTGTAAGTATTGACTTATGCAATGAGTGGTCTATTGAAAAGTCTTATTCATTTTGGAAGGTCCTCATACACGCAAAGTCAACTGGTTCAAATGAAAGGAATTAGAATGTTTTGGGTGAGCTTTTGTACATACAACTTCTATTATTTCAGATTGAGTCACAAATTCAACATGAATCAGAAGAGTTTTCACTTGTAAGAAATTAGTACAACTTGCCATTTTCATTTAACATGAAAGTTCACTGTAATTTCTTAAACTGAAAAAAAGCTTTATTCCTCTTAGTTTTTCTTTGTAAACAGCTGGCTCTGAAAATATGATTCAAAATAAATGCTGGTATACTCCTAAATGAAAGCAGATGTGCCTAAATACTGCGAAAAGTTGTAAAAACCAAAAAACTTGGTGTTTTTCAGATCTGAAAGGCCACTTTACACAATTTTGGGACCATGTTATTGGATTCTACACATTTTCCCCACCACCAGGGTTAACCTTTGACTATACACACATGCTGCAGACCAAAGAAAAGCTGAATATTAGACTTACAAATTTGGCACTTCCAAGATAAAAAAGGAGATTGTCAGCAACAGCTGTCTTTACATTGACAACGATATTATTGTAGCTTCCTTTCTTGATTTCTGGCTTGTACGTTCGAATGCAGTCACCTCCGGAAGACACAGATACTTTGATCTCAAAGGAAAACAAGGTACAAAGAACCAAGACTAAATCTCTCAGAAAGTTCGAAGTAGCTCTCAAACAGCCACAAAGCCATCATCATGACTTCTTTGAAGTTATTTTTCTATCATCAAATAGTACCATTAAACGCCCATATGCAGACACATTATACTCATTAATGAAGGAACAGAAGAACAGCTTTCCACCAGCATTTTGACAACGAGCTGTTCCCAGCCCCACGTCTTGTTAGCACGCTAATATTTTTTGAAGCATGCAACTAACAAATTCTTAGCTTCATACTTTTCTCCTTTAGGAATATGGGAACATTTTCAAAAGATGATTTTACATGAACCTAATGGTAATGATCTTCATTAAGGTTGTTTGATGAAATTTTACAATTCAAATTACAGCAATTTTGGTTTCAAAGTAGAAAACCATTTTTCTTTTGGTTTTCAAAAGGAAATTACCTACCTTTCCATGTTTTCACAGCTAAAAGAGGCCAAATAGATTTTGTTCTAGAGGTTCTAACAATAAGAAGAATATTAATTATTCCACTTGGAACATACATTTCAGAATAAATTATACCTTTTTTTATTAAGTTGCCAGGAAATGAAACAAATAATTTCCAATGGCTATCACTACTAATGTATTCAACAGCTCCTTTTTCTTTTGACTACTACTTTAAAAATTACTACAAATTGCTAAGAAAGAAATTCCTATGTGAATAGAATCTGAAACTGTTCATAACAACTTTTACTTATATTTGGGGAGCCCTTCTTCAATCACTAATAACACTAGTTGATTACTTGATTTAATTTCCTTTGGTTTAGGTACATCAACAAAAGGGCACTTTAAGGACAGCAATGTTGTTGCCTGGATTCAGAGAGAAGCTGTTCCTTTGCCCCATGATAGTGCTCAAAGTAGGAGGCAGAGGCAGAAAGATGTACAACTTCTCTTTGCCACTGACTCAAGTGCCAGGCTTTAGGATACCTCTTGGCCCTCACTAGCAGTGAATTTCCATTTTCTCATTCCTTCTAGCACTTTGCGCTACTCAGATAGTTTTCACACTTGGAAGAAAACCAACTAGCATTATTGTTACCCTCACGAAAGAGCTGTGCAGATTCCAAACAAGATAGCCTAGGACACCAAACCAGTCTCCATATTACGGGGACACAAGATGGAGGCTCCGAGAGTCTAATTAGGTCGTGGGTGTAGGCAGCATGGGGACTGTTCTCCAAGGTGATATAGACTACATTGAGGTGGTGCTGGAAATTGGTTGGATTCAAAAGAGAAAGTTAAGGAGGGATTTTTGGCACTGACCAATAGTAAATTCATATATGTTTGAGAACTTCTGGAGATACAGCAGATCTGTTGCATCTCCTACAGACCCTGTGGAAGTCATGTATTTGCATAATGCTATTGTTTCCTCACCTAATCTACTGAGCAAATTGCCTCTCCATGCAGAGGAAATGGGCGCTGGAAGGAAACAGTGGCCCACCCTAATGGAGCCCTGTGTGGTGGCCTGGGGCTGGAATGATCCAGGAAGCCTACTGCTTAGGCTGCTTTCCCTGTCCCTGCCTTCCCCTAAGGGTGGGGCCCCGTGTGCCAACTGAGGGGCACAGCACTGGGGTCCACTCTGGTCCCCAGAGTGTTTGCTTTGTGTCCTGGGGAGAAAGTCTTCCTGGTCATGTGGTTTTCAGTCAAGAAGTTAGTTCTTTGCTCCACAAATGATGGAATTTCCCTCCTACATAAAGTGCTGAGTAGGTGGGTCAAAATGAATTGCAGAAAAACAGAACCAGGAAATGTACAACTTTTACCCTGGATGTTAATACTATAAAGCAGACGTGCAGTGGAGGTTGGCAGAGGGTGTTACATGACAGAGTGGCAGCTATACAAAGGCTTATCCAAGGGCTCCGAGATAAAAAGGATGAAGGAAAGCAGGAGAAAGACAACATAGTAGAGGGCAGGTAGGGGAAATGCAGTCTTCAGAGGGTTTTTGTGTGTGTGTGTGAGGAAGACTGGCCCTGGGCTAACATCCATGCCCATCTTCCTCTACTTTATATGGGACACCGCCACAGCATGGCTTAACAAGCGGAGCATTGGTGCGCACCCGGGATCGAACTGGAGAACCCCAGGCCAGCGCAGCGGAGCGCGCGCACTTAACCTCTTGCACCACCAGGCCAGCCCCCGCACCACCGGGCCGGCACCCCCAAGGCTTTTAATGTACAGGAAAAGGTGTAGGATATAGTGAGTTTTTAGAAATTTGCAGTGAACCAAAACTATCATCAGAGGGGACCTTGGCACTGAGCAAATTTAATATCAGAGGCAAGCTATAAGTGCCATTGACATCATAAGAAGATCAAAGAGAAGAAATCAAGGTCTGACTGGAATTCATGAGTAGAGCTGAGTAACCGATTGAGCTGTCTCTGGCAGGAAATCATATCCAAATTCCTGGTGAGGCTAGATTAGTAGTAAAAAGTAACTGTGTGTACACTTTGTTTTATCTTTATTTTATAAATGCTTTATTTGCTTGGCCACAGAGCCATATTATGGCTAGTTTAATTACAAATAACTTATTTTGTTTAAAGAACACAATGTAATAATACTCCTTGGTTGCTGTTTAGAGAAGAAATGACTGAATATGGGTGGAATGCAGGACCGTTTGGTCACAGGATGAGTTTCCGTCCTTGCTTAGGTGTATGTGGTAGAAATGATAGGGGATGACATGACTGGTGTGTTGGAACGGGGGTTGCCAAAGTGTAGAAGACAGAGCCCCAGTACTGAAGCCTAATTGAACTGATGAAACTCCATCTGAGAATTGAAAGTCTAAGAGCGTAGCCATTTTAAAATTAAGGGTATTTAACGTCACTAGGAGTTACAATTAATCTACTTTATAACACATTTTACATATCTAAAAAATATGGTTCTCTGAACAAAATGACATTGTTATACCCAATACGCCAGCAATTAATCTTGTAAAGTAACTTATTGCTCAACTCTTACACATTTATATAAAAAACCCACTGGATTTTCTTTTTTCTGGCTTATGGTTTTCAATACAACACCAGTACCTGAAAAATTCAGGCAGCCCAAACTGTTGGTAACCAGTCCATAGCTATTAATCTCTCTGTTTAGATACCTTGTGTTTTGATTTCCAATTATAGATATTTCTTTCAACTAACTTAAAACAGGTAAATCAAAGTACAGTCTTTATAAATTTCTCTGGAAGAAATCTCTAGGATATATCCCACTCATAAGAGAGGAGAAATTTCTGAAACACAAACATCCTCCTAGATATTTGGTTCTATCAATTATTGTTATTTCTAATGTGAACCCTTAGTAAGACTTCTAAATAAAAATCACTAAGCATTAGGTATCTCTAAGGCATTTCTCATACAACATCATTTACCAATTTATCATCAGGAACTCAATTAAACATTATTGAGGATCCCATTATTGTATCTATTGGATTTTCACTGCATTTTTTCATCCAGTAATTAGGTCATTCATTTAAAAAAGAGTATCAGAGGCAACAAACCAAAAGAAAGCTCCTTGAAAATAAATGTCTTTAATTCCTTGGTCACATTGAGTACGTGTTGGAGCCACATCCAGACACTCATGCCAGATTACAAATATGTTTGTAAATCAGGCAAATGCCATCTTCAATTAGTACAAAACTCATTTGAAAAAAATTTGGCTGCTTCCATATTCCTAACATCTTACAAAAAAATATGGCACTTAGTTGTAACTTCCATTTCCAAAAGTGATTGAAAATTTCCTTAAAAGGCATGGATAATGGTTACTTTTTCTAGCATTACTTTTATACCTTGCTTTCATTTCATATTTTGAGACAGGTTTTATATATTTACATGCCAGAATTTTATCTTTTTCCCCAGGGGGTAGGGGGTGGGGTGGAGAAGTGCTTACAACTGATGACTATATGGGCATATTTTTAGATTTCTTTACAATGAAGAAATAATAAAAATGTCCAGATTTCCCCACTTAATAACTAAGTCAGAAAATGTGGCTAAGTGTGTAGTTCACAAGAGAATTTTTACTATTACTGCTTCTCCAAACTTAACATTGCAAAATACAAGAGTGATATATCATATTCTTCTTTTCTCTTGCCACTCCTACAGTTGGGTCTCTTATTAAATTTGCTTCCTTCTTTCTAGTTTCTCTCATCTACTCCACAAACTACTTCCAGATTCATACTCAAAAAGCATACCTATGATTATATTACATCTCATGTTCAAAAACGTTCAGCTTCTCCTCCTGGCTTCCATTGACCTTTCCAGTTTAATGCCAACAATCTTGGCAAATTAGGCTGCTCTTTCATGAAATGACCCTCAAGCTTCTTTCTTTCTCTGCCTTGGCTCAAGCTCATCCCTCTTCTCAGAATGCTCTCCCTCATCACCCTCCCCTCCCACGTCCAGCACCGTCCTACTTCAAGGCCTGGCTCAAACCCTTCCCTTCAGGAAATCTTCCGGTCCCCACAAGAAGTGGTCTTTCCTTTCAGAACTTTAGAGCACTTCCCTTTGCTCATGCCATATAGCACACAATTCTGCATTATCTTAGAGTTACTTGTGCACATGTGTTTTTTCTTCTACTACATTATAAACTTTGAATAGAAGAACTCGTTTATCTTTGCGTACCTCACAGCAAGCAGCCTTGAACCTAGGAGATGCTTTTTCTACATTGGCTAAATCTTAGATGAAACTCCAAAACTTGGAGTAACATCTGACTTCTTTTTACCTTGTGCTTCACATCTACAATGATCATCTGTCATCACCCACCTACATGGTTTTCATATCGAACTCAATGTCTGTCTTCTCAACCCTATCTGCTTCTTTTACTTTGAGCTTATGTACATCATCTTTACTAATCTTTTTGTCATTTTCTAAATTTTTCTTCAGTAAGTCATGAATTCCTTTTCAAGGTTCCCCTTGAACTTATTGTCCTGGTCTTGTTTCGAGGTATCAGATATAATAAGGAGGAAAAAGGATGTACTGTCACTCGAGCATCGTATTCTTGGCCACTACTAAAAAATATATGAATTGATGGATTAAGAAAGGGCATTTCTGATCATTCTAGCTCCACAGTTGTTCAGAAAATGGAATTTTTTGAGATGGAAGACTTGGGTATCTAAAAAGATTTGAGTTTAAACCTGACAACACAAAAACTGTTATTTTTTTTCTTCTATTTCTGAAAATCATCATGGGATGACTTTATTAGGCTAGATGAAGTTTCACATTGACACTTAATTCTATCCTGGTTTAATAGGATGCTACCTTCTAGAAATCTCTGCTTCTATCTGAATAGTCTTCTAATTGGGTTAATAAAGAGCAAAATTTTGAGACCAGTGAGGTGTTTCCTATCCTCACTCCAAAAATTGAAAAAAGATTGTAGAAATTGTTTGTAACTAAAATATTTTTGTTGTTGCTTGTACTCAGACAACAGAATATATAGAAAATAATGGTTCCTCTTTGCCATTACTCCATATAACCTTGTTCATTCATTTCTGCTACAACCCCACTGGTTGGCCTTTTGTTTTTTTTTTTCCTGCTGAGGAAGATTCTCCCTGACCTAACATCTGTTGCCAATCTTCCTCTTTTTGCTTGAGGAAGATTCACCCTGAGCTAACATCTGTGCCAATCGTCCTCTATTTTGTATGTGGGTTGCCGCCACAACATGGCCACCAACAAGTGGCTCACGTCTGAGTCCAGGAACCTAACCCAGGCAGCCAAGCAGAGGGCACCGAACTTTACCATTAGGCCACAGGGCCAGCCCCTGGTTGGCCTTTTTTGCTTTCATCAAGGTCAAGGCACTCTCGTCCATGCCTTTTTAGTATACAATACGGTTTCCATTCTTGACATTTGAATTACTCTATTCAAACAATAAAACATATCAGAATTCCCATTTCTAAAACAATAAGTGGTGATTATTCTTCTCATGAAATGCCTTTTGAAATTCATGAAAAAAAAGTCTAACCTTCCACACCTCCCCCCCAACCCAAATAGCTTCAAGCTAAAGGAAAAGAAGCAGAAGTCATACAACTGGATACATTGGGGGAAGGCATTCCTTCTGGGAATAATATCAAAAATTACAATCAGTTACTGACACTGAAAATCAAGAGCTTACAGAATTGGCTTGTTTCCGTGCTTGGTTTATCAGTTCCTTTATCTCAGAGATGTTTTTCTTCAGGTTATCCTCAAGTTCCTTGATGGGTTTGAGTTTATCTATTAGCCGATCAGCTTCTTGTTCTAGATTTTTCACAGTGGCATCTGCATCTGCAACTGCATAGAATGAAATTAGCACATACCACACATACGCATATCATACACACACATACACACACGCACAGAAATGAAAATAGTAGTATGCTCAACTAAATAATTGAAAGGACTTCATCTTTCCACATGACAGAAGCAAGGCCAAGGCTGTTGAAGCAAAGTTTGTGATGGCAAATGGGAATATTTTAGTTGGGACTCAAGCAGGCCAGAGGAGGAGACGTTAGAGAAAGAGAGCCAACCCAGGCTTTGGGATTCAGGTGACAGTCAGCATGGAGGGTAAAGAATATGACGAACTCAATTCAATGCTCAATTTCTAGCTTCAGCCAAAAAGCTAACTTTTATAGAATAGAACTTCAGACAAAGAATCAAGGCAATGAAAGCGTCTTTAAAATGTCACCTAGTCTGTCCAAGTCAGAACCATATTTAAATCAGAGTTCCCAGACAAAATTGGTTTTCTTTCTTTTTCTCACTGCCTTTGCACATCTTAAAGAGAGAAGCTATCAAAATGTCTTCTGTAAAACATTTCAACGTTGAACAACCTTTAGACTGAAGGCCTGTTATATTTTAATTAAATCTTTCCTGCTGCAGTTCATTTTGATTTTGAAGAATACTTGATTATACCGCTCTCTGTATTAGGTTGAGCCATATTAAACTGCCATTTTTGTGGGTAAAAAAAAAAAAAGGATGAATATGGACAATTTCAAAAGGGTTTAACCCTAAAATAATTGAAGGTTATCACTGATCCATAGACTTTCAGCATGTGCTTTTCATAGAAGGGCAAATGATACATGGAAAAGCAATTATTCTATCTCTAGGATGCTAGCAGTCTTATCCAAATCATGTCATTTATTATCTGATTGAGCCTGTATTGTTCTGCTTTCTGTCATTGTGATCCTGATGAAAAAGTGAATCTGCTTAAGGTCCAAGGCTATTTGCCTTGCTAGACGACAGATGACCTCCTCTTTGGCTGACATTGGACCACTGAGAGCTAATCCTCAGAAATGAATCAAATGTGATCAGAAGGAAGGAAATTATTACTTTTAAATTAGGCTTAGAAGTATTTTGAACTCATGCTCGTAAATATGAGTTATATTGTTAGTGATGTTTAAAAAGAACATAGGTCTATTATTAACTTTAACTAATAGAGTTGCCAGGGCAAGAACTGAATATTTTCTTCCTGAAATGCAGGCTATTGGGGTCAAAGCCCTTGTTACATAATGGTACAGATATTCAACATAAACACAGTTACTTCTTGGTTTTGTACACTTTTAGTAAACCATTTGTCCATTTTCCCCTTCCTTTAAATCTCCAGTATTACTTTGATATTCTACAAATTATTCTAAAATTGAGGAAAAATGATTTAGATCTACATTCATGAGGAAAAGGACAAGGGGTTTAGCAAAGACTACTTAGGCTCAGGCAAATAACGGATCCTCTTCTAAAACTCCCAGAAGTTTTCTGTTTGTTTGTTTGTTTGTTTTGGTGAGGATGATGGGCCCTGAGCTAACACCTGTTGTCAATCTTCCTCTTTTTGCTTGAGGAAGATTATTCCTGAGCTAACGTCTGTGCTTATCCTCCTCTATTTTGTATGTGGGTCACCACCACAGCATGGCTTGATGAGTGGTGAAGGTCCACACCCGGGATCCGAACCTGTGAACCTGGGCCGCTGAAGCAGAGTGTGCGAACTTAACCACTTCGCCAGCAGACTGACCCCCAGAAGTTTTTATCAAATATTTCAAAATGGAATCTAGAGGTCCCCCCCTCCTCTCACTTTTGTCCCCTCCATCTTCTGAAGCAGTTTAAGTCACATATAAATTATCTTATTGAAGGTTTTAAAAATAGTCATCTGTGATAGTGAGTCTGATATTTTCTTATGCAGTAGTTTTGGGAAACTTCTGATTTTCTCCTATAAATCACTTCTGATGATATATTTTGATAACAAAGTTTTTCTAGAAAATTATCTATCTCTTTTAGGCTTTAAAATTTATTAGCACAGAGTTTTGCCAAGTATTTTCTAATGGGTTAAATTTCCTCCCTTATCTAGTTATAGCTCCTTTTAGAAATTTGCCTATTTGTGCTTGATTTTTCTTGATTAATTCCACCAAGCATCTAAAACTTTTTATTCTTATATTCCTGAAGATTAACCTCTTGAATTTATCAAGTCTATTAGTTTTCTGTCTTCTAATTCATTAATGTTTTTTTCATCTTCTTTCTTTTCATTAACTTTATTTTGTCTAGCTTATAGAGTTGATTGCCAATTTTAAATTGTTTATTTCAATACTTGTTTAGTAACATAATTGCACTCATTTTCCATTGAGGACAGTTTTGGTCCTATTTCTCAGGTTTTCTTAAGTTGGATTTTACTATTATTATTTTCTATTTTGGAGTGTTAGTTTTGAGTTTAAGCAATGAGATGTTTAAGAGAAAATATTTTTATGTCACAGTGATTGCTCATTTGTTAAGATCTAATTTTATCAACTTCAGTATGTGCTTCTCCAAATATAAATCTCTAGAAGTCAAGAATAATTACTCATAAGGAGGGGAACGTCAGCTTCAGGAGGGAAAAGCAACAACAAGCTAGATCTAATCTATTTTAATCTTACTGCAAAGAGGTCATTTGAATGTCAGTGGCTGCATTTGTGTTATCAGAAGCATCATAATTTAGTTCAATCTGTGGAGAAATTCAGTTTTCCATTTCTATGTAGGCATCATATAGATATTTCACTAATTTTTATAACACAGTTGAAAACATTTTATATCAAATACATGCATATACTAACTTTTCGTAAAGGAAGATTCCTTTTATACATTTAGCATTAATACTGTGACACTGGAAAGAACAGGTATGTAATGTTTAAAATAATACCCAAACTTGGTAACATGCAAAGCTGAGGCTTTTTGCAATAGGCAATCAAGCATAAAGTCGCTAAAAGGTATGCAAGTAAACATATACATACTGATTTCTGCAGGTAATTTCATACGGAAGTAAAACAAAAAGAAATTAGAAAATTCATGAGGAAATATTTTTTATAGATATTATAAAGTAGTGACTATCAAAAAATTGGCACTTTCACAATAGGTACTAACTACAAACACACCTTATTTTAAGTCAAACAAGTGTTATCAAATAAAAGTACACAAAAACATGTCATTTAGCCAGGTATTTTTCATATTAAAAGAAGTTTATTATAATGTTCCAATAAGATGCAAAACAGACCCAGTTTAATTAATTACAGATAATTAACTATCTCCTGATAGAGGATAGGATGAAAAAATTAGAGACAAATACTATGAAAAGGCCTCTATCAGTTGAGAATCAATCTGAAATTGAATGAAGTATCGTAAATTATAAAATAAGTAAAAGAGAGAGTGATATTTACTTTAACACTTATTTTCATTCATTTTGGGGGGCAAATATTGTGATTTGGCATGCATCTGAACCATTTATTCAGACAGAATCTTTGAACTACAGAGAGAAGCTATCTCTGGGCTTACAGAAGAAAAAATTAAAAAATGATTCTATCTCCTCTTTTTCTTCCTTGAGGAAATGGTGAGGAATAAATCCTTCTCTCTAGCTCTGAAGTGCACGGCATATGCATTTGTCCTCTTTGCTCATGAAGGAATCAGGTTAATAGTGTCTATCATTTCACAGCATCATTAGCATTTGATTGGAGGCAACAGTGTGGGCTGAAATCAGGCTCCACTCTCCAATGAATAGCATCCGGATTATATAGTACATAACGTCAATAATAGTGTTTTTGTTATTGAACTCTGCAAACATTTTGATATCCAATGAAAATGTTGCTACATAAAGAAGCCTAGTTTCTTAAGAGCGACAAGTCCAAAAAATCAAGCATCTCCTTCAGTGAAATCACATAATAAGATAACATCTTATCACTTGACAGAATGGAAAAAAGAACATAAAAAATTATAGTATTTATTGACTACACTTAATAATTTAAATTATCATTTATTATGTTCTCTCACATTTTCTCAGTAAATCCTTATTAACTCAATATAATTTGATGCAATATACAAAAGATGTGAAGAAATATTCTTCTTGCTAAACTAGATAAATACTTTAATTTCCTAGAAATGTTAGCTAACTGGAACCTAAATAATAAAATATTAATATTTTTGAATTTTAATGCATTTGAAGTTGATACCATGTTAATATCCTGTTCTAATAGAACTGCTAATACGTATGCTCCTTGACCGCTATGTTCCATGCAGCTTCACTAACCCTGAGGATATGATTTCCCAAGTTCAACTGCATTTTCAATTACACCAAAGGATTAAAAAGTATTTGGCATCCCTATAGCAAATATCACGCAGACTTTGAGCATTCCGAATTTCCTCTCAATTGGACAACATTTGGATGAAAAAAGCACTGGTGCGGAGCTGGGAGGCTTGGATTCTAGTTCCGGAGCTGCAGGACCCTCAATTCCTGCCACGTCTATGAAACTAGGACAGACTATGTCACTATGAGGGTCTCTTCCAGTCTAACAGTGAGGAGTCTAGGATGCTTTTACAGCGTGAAGAAATAAATGACATAAAGTGAAAAAGGAGATCTTACTGTTCTTCGAAGGATCTTTTATCACAGCGTTTGTTTTGGCCACGCTGTCTGCCAGCTGATTGTAATTTTTCCTCAGGCCATCCAGGTTCTGGTGGAGATCTTTAACCTGCGCCAGCACATCTTTGGCTGTGTCGTTGGCTTGTCTTGCTTTGTCCTTAACGGCTTGCAGTTTAGCAGCTGTGTCTGTCAGCAGAAGAGGGTACGAGAATCAAAACAAAGGGTCTGGAGTTAGTGGCTTAATCCACGCTCGTCAAAGTGAGGCTGCGCCTGGCTGACCTCCCGGTCCCACACGTACAAACGGAAAGGCTGAACTTTGTCTCATTCAGTTGCAGCAAAAGAAATAAATTTTTAGCTCAGTTAAATTTTCTCAGGGACCTTTGATATGAATACCCAATTAGCTTTTAAGAGAGCAAAGTGATGATTCTAAATGTTCATCGTATAAGGGTATATTGTGATTTGCTGCTGAACATGTTAGAGAAAGAAATTATCCACACGAGTCATATAGCTTCATCAAACCTAGGTTTAGGATATAATCTGCACATCTAGAGGGGGACAAATGAATGTATTTCAATTTAAGGATAGAGAGGTTTTTTCAGGTGTGTTAGACCTTGTGTTTTTGTCTTTGTATCTGTTTTCTGCATTGGGAATTTTCTATATATGTCTGTCCTTACTACTGAAGAGGTGACATGAAAATCTGGAAAGTTACTTAGGTTTTTTTAATGTTAAAAAAAGTAAAAATCATTAAGATTTTAATACTTCCTGAGCTGTAAATAATGTATTTGTTTCCTTGATCATAATTTGTATAGAGAACATATATGGTACATATAGCTGCCTACTAGTATGTGTAGATTTGGGGTTAGACCACAGGCTCTGAAGTTAAACTTCAGGGTTCAAATCTCATATATGTCACTTTTAACAATGACCTTCAGTATCCTGTGTCTCAGTTTGTCATCTGTAAAGTGGGGATGATAATGCTACTTACCTTGTAGGATGAGTATGAGGGTTACCTACACTTCACATAACCATACTGAGTAAGCACTCAATAAATGTTAGCAACCCTTGTTACTATTATATCATGCTATTAAAAATCTAAAAATAGTATCCCTAAAAGACTAGTGCTTTCAGGAACTAATACCAAATAATTACTTTAAGCACTTGTAATGGGCAGGAGGATAATTGCAGATATGGTTCAACGGTTATTGTTTTGAAAGCTGAAACATTCAAGGAACTGAACTTTGCTAAGAAACATGTGCTGAAAGGCAGTCTGTTCTCACCATTACTGTAGGTACTGTAATAAACTGCGACTTTGTGGTAGTACATCAACATTTTAGAGAACAGTGTCTGTATGATTTTATTCTTTCCCACTAATATAAGATTTCCTGGGTTGAAACAAGGAAGAACAATATAATAATAAGCTAGCTATATTTTCCTTTTTGTAACACATTCCTACGGATGTCAGCTGAGGTAACAAAGAATAAGAAATATCACAGTGTAAAGTATGGTTTAGTTTCTCAGTCTCACAAAGAAGAATTCATAAGTGAGAAAACCAATATCTAATTTCCTGACAACAGTACAAGTGTAATGTTAGAAAAAATGGTAAAAGTTAGAACATTTTTTAAAAGTTCAGGTCAATTGACATAGCTTGTAGTGTCCTAAGTGCTTACCATTTGGAATGGCTGATAACTTTCCCAAAGTGTCATTCAAAGCTCTCAGGAGATCCCCATTTTTAACGTTGGCATTTTCCAACCTGGTTATCAAGCCATTCAGATGGTCATCATTTTCTGTGAACAGACAACAAAAAAGGATGAAACAATTTTAATCATCTCCAAGGTTTTACCTGGATATACAATTTCAGGTTATTTTAACTTAAAGTTAATAAAAAGCAAGAAAATTGATTTAATTCATTTAATTTATTGGCATCTATCCAGAAATATATTTCAGCTCACAATATATGTGTTTATATGACCATTTGACTCTTCAACAGAGTCCACAATGTTCTACAATTATGTTTTCTTCTTGGTTTCTGATCTTTATCTGACTCAATATGATGGTTTCCTATGGAGAAAAAAACTCCAAAAGAATCAGTCTTTCATTGCATTTGTAACGATGCCCTCTTGACATCCTTCCCATTAATGTCTCTTATTTTAAAATTTTTATTACCAAAATGGATCATTGGATTAGCTTTTAAAAATCTGAAGTCAATATGATTGTTAAGCAGAATCTCCCAACTTCAGTAAACATCACATTAATATGTATTTGAAACAGAAATAAAAGTCAAAGGAGTGGAAAAACAACTTCTGGCACATTTCTGATAAACTGTCATTTTTTTTGGTAGAGAAAACAATATTATACAAATTGCTTTCAAATAGTCTTTATATTAGTTTTTTCTTGCTACCTTAGCATGATTTCTTTAATATTAAAAATATCATTGAGGGCCCAGCCCCATGGCCGAGTGGTTAAAGTTCTTCGTGCTCCACTTCGGTGGCCCAGGTTTGTGGTTCAGATCCCGGGTGCGGACCTACTCCACTCACCAGCCATGCTGTCGCGGTGAGCCACATACAAAATAGAGGAAGATTGGCATGGATGTTAGCTCAGGGCTAATCCTCCTCAAGCAAAAAAAAAGAGGAGGATTGGTAACAGATGTTAGCTTAGGACGAATCTTCCTCAGCAAATAAATATATATATATATCATTTACTAGAGGTAACGTAATACTACAAATGTAAATTTTCCAGCTTCTTTCCTCTAGTTTTTAACACTGTGCAAACTTTGGGTTAGTTTGTGTCATAATAGTAACTAAGCAGTTTAGAGTTTGAGTGTAACAATATAAAGGGTGAAAGTTATGAAATCTTTTAGAGGAAAGAAAATCAAGATCTAATCTGCTGATGGAAGAATGTAAGCTTAGAAATCTTAGATATGTATCAAACTGCAAATGTATCTTAATATTGAATCTGTCTTCTTTTTCTTACATCATTGTTAGTGAACAGTGGAACTGAAACAATGAAAGATGTAAAACACTAAATACTTTTTACCTTTCTTGACTGGATAAAGCAGATAGTTCCTTGAAGATATTTTAATAGCTTATTATTCTATAATATTTGTTCCCTTGGGAGACACCTGCTAATTGTTTAAATTGGTTTCACAGAAATGCAAAATGTAAATAAAAGCAGAGTCCTCAAGTAAGGAGGAGTATTGAGAAAGGACCAGGACAGAGGGGGTGCCCTCCTGGCCTGGACTGGCAACATTTCATGATAGTAATGACCGGTGGTTGCTGGGTGTGTGTATGTGTAGTGCTATCGCCCTCACAATAACTTTGATGATGTATGTACTACTACCATCTTCAATTTATAAACAAGGAAATTTTAGGCCTAGAGAATTGAAGTAAGTTTCCTAAGTTCTCATGGTTAGTAAATGGCAGAGTTGGGATTCAAATCCATGCTGTCTCATTCCAGAAATTATGCTTGCTCTTAACTACTGCATTCTACTATGGACTGGTAGGCAAAACCAGGAGTGAGTAGAGCATGATAGGGAGTGCTCTTCCCAACCCCGACCTGCTCCTCATCCTTTTTCCCCTCTCTGTCTCCCTCCCCATCTCTCCCTCTCATTCTCTCCTTTGTTGCCTTAAAAAATTGGTCACAGTTAAAGAAATCTTACGAGCCTCCCATTAGCTATATCAAATTGGAATGATTTGGAGAGGATTAGCAACGCCTATGTGCAAATCAACAAGCAAATGTGCAAAGTGTTCCACATTTTTAAGGATAATGAGGAAAATATAGGAATAGGTAGATCACAATAAAATAAATAGAAATAATCAATTACCAAATTAAAATAAAGCACCCCACCTTATCATAAAGAACTATAAAGCAAAGGAACAGTGAGGTATCATTTCTCATCTCTCAGATTAGGAAAAGTTAAATGTCTGATAATACCAAGTGTTTGCAAGAATGTGGGTCGAAGTGCAAATTGATGCCATTTTTATGAAGAGCAATTTAATAAATTTATTAGAATTTTAAATAGACATGTATTTGGCCCAGCAACTGCACTGCCAGAAATTTACCCTGCAGATATCCTTGTAAAAGTATATCAACACACATCTTCCAGGATATTCATTAGATCTTTATTTGTAACAGCAAAAAAAGAGAAATAGCAAAAATGCTCAGTATTAGGGACTGTTTATATCAATATGGCGTATCTACACAATGGTATAAATGCAGTCTTTAAAAAGAATTAGATGAGTAGGTGCAGATATGAAAAAAAAAATATCCGTAAGATCTATCCATGAAAATAAGCAAGGCCCACTTTGCTTTTGTATATGCTGACACATATAGAAAAATTTGGCAGGGTGGGATCTGGTGGTGTGTAGGTGGGGAAGAAATACCAGAGAGCCTTGAGCAGATAGGAACTAGGAAGAGAACAAGTAAGGGAATTAACCATGGTGTGATGGGTAGTGCTCTAAAACCTTTCATTTTATACCTGGTTGTGCTGGCTAAACTGTTTTCTCTGTGCAGATATTTCTGTACTTTGATTTAAAATAGTAACAAAACCTACTTAAGCAATCTGAACTGGGGAGGGCTGTTATTTGCCAATACCAAGACTGTTGTTTTCATCACTTTCCTGGTACCCAGAGTGAGCAGACCAGGAGAGACCACATCTCCCGGCATAGAGCCAGAACATTCTTGATTTAGTTGTGTGCCCACACCTTGTAGAGGTAGCACATCTGGCTTCTTAGAGGAACTGAGCAGGCCACAGGCAGCTGGAGTACAATCCTCACCTTTATTGGCTTTCATCTGGGAAGAAGAGGAAAGCGAAAGGAAGATAGAGGATTCTAAACCATCAGTGTTCTGGATGTAAAAAAGAGTATGGAACATATTAATTAATGATCCACTCCATTTCATGTAAAGGTTTTATAGGAAGATGGATTAAACCACTGTTATGCTATAGTAATATAAGCACTTAATATTGTTTAAGGCATCTGCTTCTAAGTTCCAAGCCAAAGACCAGACATCACTGAAAAACAAAGCATAAAATATTCCAGCAAAACATGGCTCTAAGACATCAATACATCCATTTCAGTCACTAAGATAGCATTTTCAATTCTAGTCCCTCAAAATATACTTTCCAAGTAATTAGATTTTTCTCCTGTCAATCACAATTCATCTTTCTTTTAATACTTCTGTTATTCTCACTGTTTGTGCTAAAATAAAATCTTTGGATAGGTTATTGAAAGTACACTTCCAAGAATAAAGCCACTCTGATTATGACTGTGATATTTATATAAATTTCTTGAAAATAGATAAAAGGCTGCTCTTTTGATATTAACTTGGAAGTCTTCATCAGTTAAGGAAATGGAACAGTACAAATTTCATTTCTTAGCTTCTTGATTGGATTTTGTTTTTAAATAATGAGACATTCAAAACGTTCTGGCAAGCACGATACTCATGTACAGTGAAAAACTATTAATTTAAAGGGCATCACTTGGTTTATCCTATTTTATGCATTCTGATAGCAAACACTGGCTGAACAATCAGGCCAATTATTCAGAAGAAAGACTGATCTGAAGAACATATTGTTATTGCTGTCCCTCAAATTCTAAAGTAGTAATTTTGATCCTCCACTTTCTATGCTAGAAAGTCGAAATGTGAATATGCTGACCTCACTCTGATTTCTATGTTTCACCTATTTGACTCCCATTCCTTCTTAATTTATCCTTTCTTACATTCTGATCATTTTTTCTGAAGGAGCTTCTGGAATGTCTCAAACCAAATCTAAACACTTTATAGCTTTGTCAGTAGAATTAGGTGAGTAGAAGTTGTGCACAGAGAAGAACTGCAGATTTTAAAATGGAAAACTTACAAAACTATAGCAATGAAAACCTAGAAAAATAAGCACTCCAAGGCTGGCTTAAATGAAAAGACACATGAGGCAGAGTGTGTCTATAACCAAAACGTGAGGAAGAAAGCGTGCGGCCCAGTTTGAACTGTAACATGGCCAAAGAAATAGAATTATTGAGAGTTAAAAGAAAATCCAACCCAATTCTTTAGTCGTAATTTTTGGAGAACAAGAAAAGGATCCAGTTTATAATCCACAGCGACATTTTATGGGATTTCCTGGTCTTATTTCTTCAGCTCTCATACCCAATAGCTGTAGCCGAGTCCTTCTTTGTCTTCTCTCTAGCCACCACACCCATCAGATCCCAAAGGCTACATACATACTTCTTCAGCATTGGCTCTGTCTTTTGCATCTTGTCCTCAGACATTAGAAGACAAATGTCCAGGAATGGGGTTGGCGGAGATAGAGCTCATAATGTGAGGGAAAGCAGCAGAGCAGGAAGAGTAGACTGTAAATGTGCCTGACAAAATCATTTCCCTTTTTTGCATATCCGTTGACATTGTACAAAGTAGATATGTTCAGAATGAAAATCACTAGGCAGAGTTGTAAGTCATTTCCACTAATAATACACATTTACTGATGTTTACCATGTTCCTAGCACTGTGCTAAATATGAATTAGAGTTTAGTTAAATTATAACTGGTAACGTTGAACTATGCTATGGAGTATCTCAAAGCTGTTACCAGTTATTTCTTTGATCATCAATAATGTCTTCTGTCACAAAATTCTAGTCATTAAAAATGTTGTGTGGTGCAATGAAATCGTTATGGGACTCAGAGTTGGAAGATGTGGGTTCAAATGTCATTTCTATCCCCTTTTACATGTGTATGATGAGGATAACACCTTCTTTCATATGACTTACATGAAAAATAAATTGGAGGATGTATGAGAAATTATTGGATTTACCATAGGCAGTTAGTAAATGGTAACAAAAATAATTCACATTGGCTTGGTAATTCACATTGCTTTGATAATTGCCCTGGTGTATTTACCAGTTTCCAATAATGTTGAAAACAGTTTTCAACTAAATATAAGAATGATTTTTACAGATTTTAATGGAAATGTTCTGCCCGACTATTCAATCTTATCTAGTTAAGTTTCCCAAATGCAATTTTTATTTTTTATGACTATGAACAGTGCACAAATAAATACCTTGAGAGAAGCCTTCATTCACAGGGTGAAATTCATAGAATTACTATTAATTTTGAAGGGATCTGGTTAAACGGAATCTTCTGCCAAATTGCCATCTAGATAACATTTTGCAATCAACTTTTTCATTACCATGACATCTGTCTTATTATGAGCAATGTCTTTTACAGACTTGTTATCACTTCTGATTTGCTCCTTTACCAAAAAATAAAGGAATATGCTCTCTTCAGGATTTCTTTGTAAAAAAAATTAACTAATCTAAATAAATTTTATTTCCTACAGGTGTGCTTCATCTTTTGTTCTAGAAATTCCTTCAGAATTAGAGTGCAGGTTAATCTCTGCAGTGTTTCTACATGTAGTTCTGAAGCAGAAGGTTTGAAATAGGCAAGGGATCTGTATGAGGCCATGTGGCAACCTTGATTTTGACCTTCCTGGTGATGAGAGATTCCTGTTACTCTCGGGCATTCATCCACTCACTCATTCATTTATCAAACGTTTGTTAGGGCCATGAATGTTAATGTGTCACCTTCTGGACTATGGCAGAAGCCCAGAGTTTTTGTCCAGCAGTGGTTAAAAGCATCAGCTTTGGAGCCAGACTAACTTGGGCTAAAGTATTGCTGTTAGTGTTTCTTTGACTTAAATGATTTTGTTTTACATATGAGAGGTGGCCAACTTTACTTAATTATATATGATTACATTATACAATTAATTAACTTTATTATATAACATTACCTTATATTTCCATCTCTGGATATTTTAAGAACATAAGAGGTACAATATCCCTCAAGTCACTGTACTGTAATTTTTCATCCACTTACATAGTCCTCTGTCTTCTTAATATTGAGATTTCTAAAGAACCAGCCACCTAAGGCAACCCCACCACCCAGGGCAGGGTTCAGAGACCTGTCCCAAAGCAAGAGCAGCCGAGCAAGGAAGGAAGCTGGGCGAAGTCGAAACCTGTGTTCCTGCCCCTGCCTCCCGTCAATTGATTTGATGAGGCTGCTACACCAGTCTTTCCACTTTTTGTACTTCTAGTCCTCTTTCGTGACCTTATTCCACACTTCCCTCTCCCCAGTTGCTGTGACAAGTTTGGGATGTGTCCTATCTCAGATTGCCTCTTTTGCCCAGACATGTCTACTACAGTAACCGAGCACGGGAACCTCTGAGATCCCTTCATCGGGCCTGTGTGTATAGAAAGATATGTTACCGAGAAACCCTGTCCTGATCTAAGAATGCCAGGTTAGATCTTGTTCAACACGAGCACAGTGTTTGATAGGCCCTCTGTCACTGTTAGCTGCAACTGAATGTGCTCTTCCTCTCACTAGAGGTCGGAGTAAGAAACCTGAGGAGAGGAGGGAAGGGGTATTTGTCCCAGGGCAGGATCTCCAAAGACTTAAGTTATCAGGATAGAGGGGAGTCCTCTCTTCAGCCAGTGGCATGAGAAACCACACTGACCAGACAGCAAACCCACACCTGGTTCCTCCAGGATAAGCTCTGAAGCCTGACTGTGGGCCTGCAGGCTCCTTTTGTTTTGGCCAGCAGGGTATTCTAGAAGAAATTGAATTTTAATATCTTTAAGTAACACTAGTTCTCTCTGATTCCAATAATTCCTGCCCTTCCAGGTTTGTCACTATTTTACCACTTTTCATTTTAACTCCTAAACTGAGTCCAACCTGGTTTTATTTTCCTGATTTTCTCTATTCACACTCCAAAACAGGAACTAAAATTCTGTACGAGGAATCAGCAAGTTCTACGGGAAAACGTTGCTTTGTTCTCCAGACTATGGTAGGCTAGGGGATCCAGGCTTGATCTCACCCATTTAGTCCATAACTGTTTTTTGTAGGTGGAGCAGATTTCGTTTGTCTTTCACACGTCTGCTGAAGGAAAGGCTGACTCTGGCAAATGGTAGTATGCAAATTTGAAAGGAGTATACATGTAATAATAAAAGAATGCTTTAGACAAATTTAACTCCTGTATCATACTTTGGTTTAACAGTACTGCAGTACTACTTCTTTTACTAACCTAAAATAATAACATAGAATCTTAACAGGGTAGTAATTGCTAACTGTACTACATTCCTGATCTCAGAACTTTTCTAATATACTTGTCTAGACTGACTGACTGAGTGTTTGGAGGATCATAGTATAAAAGGAAAGTATTGATTGATTTGATAAAAATTAATGCTTGGAATAACTTTGGTATGTTCTGTGTGTTGAACACCACCACATGTCATGCAATTCACTGATTCAATATTCTTGGGCTTGGGCATAGATCTTTTTATTTCATATGAGTGTCATCTATTTTACAGAAATGTTATCTCTTTGTTCCTAAGTAATTAAATAAGTTCACTTATTTGGGGCTAAGACAAAAATTACGGATAAATTAAGAAGTAAATAAAATTGAAAAGTTACTCTATATAAGATAAGGTATATAATTGTAAAATCGTAATATTCTCAGACTTATAATATATCATCTTCTACTTCATTCTTTGCCCTGTACACATACCATGAGAACCTCAACTGGCTATTTGATTGACAAAATCTGTTGTCAATCTGCAAAACAGTATTAATTCACCTTGTGGTATTAATTCATCTTCTAACTCTTTCGTTCATCAATTTGTACCAAGCCCCGTATTCACCAACAAAACGATTTTTATCTCCATAGACATTCAACCAGTGCAGTATAGACTGGCTTCAAATCTCAAATATGTATAAGGACAGATCTACTTTTAACAAATGTGTATTCAAAAATTAAAAAGCAAAACAAATTGCTCCTGGCAAGTTCAGACTCCTTCAAGGCAAGGACAGCATAGAAATGGCAGGGAGCAGCACTAAGTCATCCAGGACTCAAGATCAGGAACTAACCGGATTGTACTGCATTGAACCAAGTAACAAATTAGAAATATAGAGGGTATACTGGCCTCGCCATTTTTATTCCTTCTAACTCCAGGCACCGTAGAGAGAAATGACTAAATCTCTATTTTAATAGCTGCTGTCAAGAGTTTTGCTCTGTAGGGCCTATTTCAGCAGTTCCTGGTGGTAATATATGGCATTTCCCTGATTAACAGCCATTTTATAACTTGTGTAATTGGCCACAAATCAGGGGAATGTCATAATGTAGCAAGAAAACATTCCCATCTCCGTCAGAGCCTTGGCTTGGATTTTGGGACGAATTATTACTGGAGTAGTTTGCGGGTTTTCATTACTTTAAATAATGTACTACCTGAACCACAAAAAAAGGCATTTAAACTAATGAACATTTCTGTCTCCTAACTCTTTCTACCATGCCTCCTTAGATTTCTTTTTCCCTTGGAAAAAAACATCCTTAAAAATGGAATTCTTTCTTCATTTTTATAATACCAGTGTTTGTGGGGAAATAGAGGCCAGGGCAGGGCTGGGAGGAAGGGTGAGGCAGTGGAAGGCTCAGTTGTGAAATTTAAAGGGGCAACAAAAACTCAATAGTCAAGATAAAAATATTTAATGCAATATTTTAAAAAATCAAAATTAATTTTAAAAAGATCAATAATGAACAAAACATTAAAATTTTAAATAAAAACAGGATCTGACCCTGCACTTGCATGACTCACCTCACTCACCTCCTCCTGGTCTGAGTTCTGGGCAAGGGTATTGGATGGGAAGGAGGACCACAACGCGATGGGATCAACTCAACTTGTCCAATAGGAAAACAGGTTTTGACTCTTTATAGTTACTCTCCAGTTTATAATAAGAGCAATCTCCTGCACAGAGTTATGTATATAAGGGATCTTACTTCACCTGTGATTCACAGTCCCAAGCATTCTACTATCAAAGTGGCACCTATAATGGAGAAGAACTTGTAATCCCATATCAGCCCCTTTTGGGGACCAAGGACTATTAGTTTAAAGCATGACAAATGTAAGTGATTATAAAATCTCTTCTCTTTCTAAAGGTAGTAAAGACTGACACTATTCCTTTATTTTAAAAAATATGCTTGTTTCCTGCTTTGAGTTAGTCACTGTGATATTATACACTAGAAATACAAGTTAAAAAGAAGACCCTGTGTCTATCCTCAAGAAGATGGAATCTAAGTCCCTGGTTGCAGTGGCTTGACCAGTCTATGAGAAAGGTATGCACAGAGAAGGGGCATGTAATTCAGACGGGGTGTCAGGTTTCCTGGAGAAGATAACAATTGAGCTAAGTCTTGAAGGTCTGGTAGAAGATAGTCAGATGAAAAAGAAAGAAGGATGATGAGGCATTCCAAAGAGGATTAACACTGTGAAACATGGAGGCCTGGAGTGGTAGCATGTTTTGGAAGGACCATGACTATTATCTAGACAGCAGCTATATTGAATAATACATTTTTAATGCAAAACCCATAATACATCAGGGAAGATATTTTATCCACTTTGATCCTTGAATTAGGAGTAAAATACATGAAAATGGATTTAAAAGGTATGAAAACTTTTCAGGAAATGTGACACACTAACAAAATGGAAAGTTTCACAAGGGCACATACTATATCTGCCTGATTCATTCCCTTGTGACGATCATTTCTGAAGCCAAATCAAAGTGGGTTTTGGTGCTCTTAAAACTTATCATACCTTAATTTATAAGTTACTATACTTTAGATATAAGTGAAATGATGCTATAGAAATTAGATTTAAAAATTATGAACTATTAGGACCGGCCTGCTGGGATAGCAGGCTAAGTTCGCACACTCCGCTTCGGCGGCCCAGGGTTCACAGGTTCAGTTCCTGGGTACGGACTGACACACCACTTGTCAAACCATGCTGTGGCAGGCAACCCACATATTAAAAAAGTAGAGGAAGATGGGCATGGATGTTAGCCCAGGGCCAATCTTCATCAGCAAAAAGAGGAAGATTGGCAACGGATGTTAGCTCAGGGCTAATCTTCCTCACAAATAAATAAATAAATAAATAAATAAAAAGTATTAAAAAAATTATGAACTATTACTCAATGCAAAATGAGATATGAAGACAATATTATAAAACTGGTGAGATAGTTTACTTGCATTAAATCCAGATAATAAAAATAATCATAAGGATCATGCTGAAACAACTACACTTTTCCAATAGTGTGATAAAATGTCCTACCAATTACAACTACAATTAACCTGAAAATAATAATAAAGAGAGATCATACTAACCTTTTACATCATTTGCTAACTTCTTGGCTTCATTAAGAATCCCAAAGCTTTTCTGAAGAGAGCCTTTGGCATTTTCCTTTAATGAACCTTGAGGACCTGTTGCCTGTGGACAGAAAAAGAAGTGTCACATATCTAAAACCATAGAATTATGGAGTAGAGATATCTAGCAGGCAGTTAGTATGCAAAGTTTACTTTCAGGAAAGCATTCTGGGCTGCAGATTTAGAATTACAAGTTACCAGCACATATTGGTGGTTGAAGTCAGCAGACTGTTTATTGAGAGAAGAGAAGAAGGCCTAGAACGGAACCCTTAGGAATCCTAACATTTAACGGGCAGGTAGAGAAAGTGGGGCTGGCAAGGTGTCTGAGATTCCAGAGAGGACAAAGAGAGATCAGGAGAGTGTGATATTCTGGAAACTGAAAGATACAGAAGTGGCTCAAAGCATGATGGCTGGCAATGTTGCAAGAACATAACCGGTCAGTATTATCAAATGTTGTAGAAGGGTCAAGCAAATTAAGAACTAAATGCATCCACTGACTTTATCCTTAAGCACATTTCACTTGAGTTGTGGGGTAAGTGGGGAGCATTTTTTGTCCCATAGGTGTTGAAATGAGAAAGAACACTGTTCCTTTTTAAAACACATCTCAGAGTACTATGGCAAAATCAAATCTTCTGAGTGACAATCCCTGAGCCACAATTATCTCTTAGCAAAGATGTATTTGTCGAGGCTTGGATTAAAAGAGGTGACACAAAGATAATAGAATGATATGGGAAAAATATCCTTTAACTTGAATGGCTAGTAGCCACTTTAATAGTGTTTGCTCCTTAGCAATCATTACATAATACATTTATACCAAGAGATAAATCAAATGGGATCTTATGTGTAAATGTTAAATTGGAAAAGTATTTGAGGGTGCAAGAACAGCTAGAGAATCTAAATACTTACTGTTGAAGTTATAAATTTGAACTCAGGCTATCCCAGACATAACACTCTTCACAGGCATCTGCAGTGCCTTAGGAACATTTTTTTTTAATCTGTCACATTATGTGAGCATTAAACTAGGAAAGAGTACAGAACTTGCTACTGTGTGGTAAAATTTATGGTCAGGTGTTATACCAACAGCTTTTGTTTAAATAATCTATTGCTCAGAGAACATATTGGTTATATAATACCGTGATATCTACAAAAGGACATATTGGAAACATCTACATAAATAAAAAGGGACATCGTGCACATACATTTAGCACTTGCAGACAGAGCTGTCTGACAACCATGGCAAATTCTTCTACGGAAAACGGGCAGCCTCTTCAACTGAGAACAGAAAATTCTTAGTCCTACAGTTTCCCTTTGGAATTAGAAATAGTAACATCACGTAAGTGTCATTTATCTTGAAAAAAAAAGTATGAGTGTCATATAAATGGCACAAATCCAATGTACCTTACTCAAAAAATAAGCCTTGATTAGCCACTCAGGTTCTATATTTGTTCTAAATTTCCATGCCATTCTTAGTCCCTTGGTTACAGGTTTTCTGAATCAAAACAGATTAGATAAAGGAAATTACAAAGAAAGAAGGACAAAGATTCTCTAAATAGGCACATGAAAACAGAAGTGACAGCTGACAATCTATCTGACATTGAGGAAAGAGAAAACTAACAAGTAGAGAGAAGAGTTTTTAAAGCTCAATAGTGTAAGTCAGTTTGGATAGGGATAAAGTGGGTTTCAGTAGATGCCAATATTACTGTAGTAAAATAGCTAATGTTCATAATGATGATTCTGAGTCATCAAGACGATAAGGGGCATTCAAAACACTAGATGAAACTAGAGAAAGAAAGAAAGAAAAGGGAGAAAGAAAACAGCTTTCCCCATAGCCTTGATATGTGTGAATGCCTTTCTATAAGAACATAATCTGGCAAACATTTAACAACCCAAATTTTAAAGCTAATCTTGGCTATGCAAAGTGCAGCCTGGGAATAAAGAAAGGAGGGAGAGTTGACTTGCTCTCAGTCAACAGTTTAATTGAGGCATAAATTAACTCCACGTATTTAAAATTTACAATTTGATAAGTTTTGACATATATACACTCCTGAAACCATCACCACAATCAAGGTAGAGAAGATATCCATCCTTTCCTTTTAATCCTTCCCTTCCACCCCTCCTTGTCTTTTCCCCATCCCCAAACAAGCACTGATGTGCTTTCCATCACTATGAGTTTGCATCTTACAGAATTTTATACAAATGGCATCATCCGTATGTACTTTTTTGTCTGGCTTCTTTCATTCAGTGTAATTATTTTGACATTTATTCATGTTGTATGTGTATCAATATGTGATCCCTTTGTTATTTATACAGACATGCCTCAGTCTATTTATTCATCCACCTCCGGATGGACATTTGAGTTATTTCCAGCTTTGGACATTCTAAATAGAGTTACTATGAACATTGGTGTACAAATCTTTGTATGAACATATGCCTTCATTTCTCTTGGAGTGAAGACCTAGAAGTGGAATGGCTAGATGATATGTTAAGGGTATGTTTAAGTTTTTAAGAAACTACCAACCTGTTCTCCAACTATTTGTAATATTTTAAATTCCCACCAGCAGTGCGTGAGAGTTATATTTGCCTACAACCTTGCCAATACTTGATATAGTCAGTCTTTTCAAATTTTACACATTCTAATAGATGTGTACCTCGTTTTAGTTTTAATTTGCATTTTCATTGCGACTAATAAGGCTGAGCATCTTTTCATGTGCTTATTTGCCATCTTCTTGGGTGAAATGTCTGTTTAAAACTTTTGTCCAATTTTTTATTAGATTATTTGTTTTTATTGAGGTTTGAAAGACATTTATGTATAATCTGGATATGAATCCTTTATCAGATATGTACTTTGCAAACATATTCCCTTATTCTGTAGCTTTAGTAAATGATTAAATTCGATTTTTTATAACTTTGTCAAGAATTTTTGCATCTGTGTTCATCAGGGATATTGGTCTATAACTTTCTTTTTTTGTAGTGTCTTTGTCTGGTTTGTATAAGAGTAGTACTGGTCTCATAGAATGAGGTGAGACATATTTTCTCCTCTTCAGTTCTCTGAAAAATTTATTTCTTCCTTAAATGTTTGGTGGAATTCACCAGAGAAGTCATCTGGAATTGAATTTATGAATTTATGCGTGTATGTGTGTGTGAAGGTTTTCAATGAATATAGGGCCATTCAAGTTATTTATTTGTGAGTGAGTTTTGGTAGTTTGTGATTTTCAAAGAAGTTGTCCATTTCATTCAAATTCTTGAATTTTTGGCATAAACTTGTTCATAATTTTCTCTTATTATCCTTTACTGTCTGCAGAAGTTGTAGTGATTTCACTTCTTTTATTACTGATATTGGATATTAGTGACCCTTCTGAATTTTTTCTGATTAGTCTGACTGGCTGATTATCGACTTAGGATCTTCCATCAGACTCTTACACCTTCATCCAGCAACAGGACAGAGCCCTGACTGAAGTCCATTTGCTGATAGCCTTCCCTGCTGCTAATTTCCTACCTTCTTGCTTTTATGAATAGTGCCTGCTTTCCCTTCCGGGCATCTTGTCTTTCCTGCTTTTCAGGAAGCCAATGATTTCTTCCTGGATCCTTAGTCTACCACTCCTTGCTCAGATATAAGGAGATAGGTGGTATATACAGGGGGTGTAGGAGATAGAGTAGCAACAAGGTAAGAAAAGGCAAGAAGGCAGGGAATTTTGACATGTGAGTGAGAGAGACAGCATTTCAGTTGCAAAGGACTGTAGAGTTTATGAAGGGCAGTGTGAAGAAGTAAGGCTGTTAGGTAGGTTGGAGTCAATTTCTGGAAAGTTCGAATGTCAGATTAAGGAAACTAGACAATAAGCCATGTGGAATCATTGAAAGTTTCTGAGTAGGAGCGTATGATCAGAGCTTTTAGCCCAGGAAGGTGAACTGGGCAGCTGTGTGGGAGGAAAAGGAGACATCAGCTGCCTACTGTGATAGTACGGGCCAGAGAAAAGACAGTTGTAACTTGAAGTAGGGGC